>NW_023628816.1:0-2100 GCF_014905685.2 Nematolebias whitei | reverse complement strand
CTCACGTCCACATTTTATTAAATTCAGATGCACGTCATTATACAGTCCAGAAAAATGAAAGAATCCGTTTTAACAGTATGAATATATCAGCATATGTCCATACTACATCTGGTGGCCTCGTACGGTTCATAAATGGACTGTAGTCGTGTGACAATTGAATATTACATGTTGGCATGAAAAGTGCAGAGAATCAGCTGCTGTGAAACGCAGCGAGCTGAGCTGCGATGCTTGGAGAAAATACAGCATGTTGGCAGCTAGTGATGTTTTGAAAGCTGAAATTGTGAGTCAATATGTCTTTATGAAAGCTGAAATTGTACATCTGTTGTGTAACATAAGCTGGGTTTGAGTCAAAACGCTTTATTCTGTTTAAACTGTGGTCCGGACGGAGGTTCTATTGCCGACCCGGTTTTGGTCCGGTTCGGTTCTGAGAAATTCGAACGAGTTGTTTTAAATAGATGGAGAAACGTTTTAAGGACTGAGAAGTCTCAGTGAAACTTTGAGAGCTTATTGGTTACATTTTTAACAGAAAATAGTGCATTTTGACAGTTTAAAAGACGAAAAGTTGACGGACTTTTTCAGGCTAAGGCTAACATGCTAGCTGGAAAAACGATCTGTGATTGGTTGAAAACGGCCATGTGTAACGCTTTCATTGGCTGAGAGACGTGTCAGGTCGTAAAGCCCACCCCCGTGCTGCTCTGTCATTGGTAGATTCAGTCACGTGACCCGGAAATGAAGCTCGTTTTCTTAGGGAATTTCAATCTGCTTTTTAAAGTTGAAAAACGCTTTAAAGTTGCATTCTGATCCGCTGTTATGTTTCTTTGAAGCCTAATCGCTGAAACTTTGCCATGTTTCAGTTTGAAATCCGCCATTAAATGGTGTTTTTGGACCACGCTAGCGATGCTAATTTTAAGCTAACAGCTAACGACCGGATGAGTGACGTGTCACGTCACTTCCTCCATGTCAGATTGTAAAGCTCGGTTGCACCGAAGCTTTTCTGTGCTTAAAATCACTAATTAAAACTTGCCACAAGTCCCCAAAAACTCATGTTCATGCAAAAAAGTCGTGCTTGTTGAAACAACGCCACGTTTTAGCTTGAAATACGTTCAGAAATGTTGATTTAACCGAGTTTAGCCGAAGCTAATTTTAAGCTAAGCGGCTAACGACAGGATGTCAACAGAACGTCCACAAGAAGTTGTCATACGCTCCTGCTGGTAGAAAGCTAACACTGCCATCTCCTGGGAAACTTGATATCACAGTTTCACTTCGTTTTTAGGTTATTTTGAGTGAAATTAAACGTATTTATTTCTGTAAGACGAATTTTTGAGTTAATAAACGTTCCTCAAGTTGAATCATCACTGTTATCTTGCATTTAAAAAGTGATTAAGGTATTTATGCAGAAAGGCATTTACCAAAAACTTTTATTCACTGGTAATTCCTCATGACAGAGGTGCAAAATAAAAAATTAGACACTTTTTAAAATATACAGATACAGATATTCACAGAGTAGATAAAGTTTACTCATTTGCTGGAAAGATAATGCACGTTTAATTGCTAGATCATTAAATAAGAGTAAATATATCAGGAAAAAGAGACTTTTCTGATTTTATTTTACCACCTAAAACAATTACATCTTCTTATTTAATTTTTAAATAGAATATATTGGCAGGAGAACAGGAGTATAACAGTTTTTCTGAAGAAAGACTGATTATTCCTCATCATCAATTTTCTTTTCTCTTTTCACCCAACCTGGGTTGATGAGTAGCTGTTAAAATAGCGAATTTATGGAAATGAACGGTTTAAAAAGCGTTTTTAAACTGATGTTGCTGTGAGACTTTTTAGAAAAATTGCAGGTTTATAAAAATTCAGTGCTTTAGAGTAAGAAACACTGAGAAGCTTGGTAATCTAGTATCTGTTAAGAAATAAGCACATAAAAAGTAACACTGCATACAAGCATTTACTTAAATATTCATGAATTGGGGTAAAACCTAAGAAACAGGTGCCCGTTCCTCTGAATAAGTTGACTTATAATAGTACTTTTGTGTAAACCCAGAGCTAAAATAGTGTGAAACTCAATGACACTTGAATACAAATATTTACCTG
>NW_023628815.1:0-2101 GCF_014905685.2 Nematolebias whitei | reverse complement strand
ATGTGTACTTAGAATTGTGGTTGATTTAAATGTTGAACTCAACATTAATTGGGTGACAGGTCTTCTCCAACTACTTTGAAAGATGAGATGATTGATGGACTGACTAATTATGGGGTGGGTTAAATATTAACGTTTACAGTTTATTTACAGTATTATGAGGCGTTATGATGATTTTTTTCCTTAAAATTAACATGGTTGAACAAGATACTTTTGCATGGTACTTGGCTAAATATTATACTTTAATGATTACTTGATGGTTTGTTTATTTAATGAATACTTGATGTGTGAAGACATGAATGAGAATGTGTTTTTTTTAATGTATTTGTAATTAGCTTCAAGAGCAGGTCATGATGAAATAACACCACTAGATGGTGCAATTGCGATGATAGATTTAATTATTAACATTGTTTTCAATGAAATAATGAATTTTTTACAGCTGGGCCATGACGAGAGACCAGAGGATTTTGATAAATACATAAAATGGGGTTTTATATTATAGATTTTCCAGGGGGTGAACTCATGAAATTTTTCAATCTAAATTGGGACTAAATTGAAGGCTGGTGGAATGGGTGAATAGATTTGTTGATTAATTGGGAATGTTTCTATATTAGATCACCAGGGGGAGTTGGGAGGTTCTGCTATTTACATACAATATGCACATTAAAACACATTAATTGTTTAAATCAGTTTTTATTCACACAAACATTTTCTGCTGTGACAGGTTAAAAATCCCGGCAGCGCTCTGTGTAAATAAATTGGGTATTGCATGATTGAAGGGGAAGGGGGCACAGAGTTTTTTCTTTTCTTTTCCAGATAGACAAAATGGACCAGGCCTGCCCTTGGAGTCAAAAAGAGAAGTTCAGGTTCTACAAACTGATTAACATCTATTAGATAAGAACGCTTTCTTGCATTCGGACACCTCCTGCAATTATTAAATCATATATTTAGAACTTTGACTTTGACAAATGTTAGAAATTTCCATATGTCCTATTTCACCACACCAGGAGGAAGCTGAAGTCCTAGGCAGATGTCCTGGGCTGGGTCAGGCGACCTGACGCAGGCAGGTCGCACGCTAACGTCAGTAATGACACAGGACATCGGGGCTGTTCCTGGTTTTGAATCGCGTCACAGACCGGAGAGACCAGCGCTATAAACTGTAACCTTTTCCTGCCTTGATTTTAATACACTTGGTAAAACTTAATTGACGTCTCCTTGATTTACTGATAGTATGAGTTGTCACTTCTGAGGGCGATTCGAGCTGGGGGGAGCGACGTGGGTTGGAGGCGGGTTTTCCAGGTCCGGTGACCAGCAGCCAGCTCCTGTCTTTAACACTAGCAATAACTGCATTGTAAGAGGGGGACAATTGAACAAGGAGGCCTCCAGAGGACCTGACGTATCTTTTTTAGATTTTCCTACCTGGATTATTGAGCATGCATCAAGATGTACTGTATATTGTTCTGTTGTTTGGTTTTATGCTGTTAATAAAGTTTTTAAAAAAAATTTTTTTTTAAACTTCTTGTTTGGCTTAATGTAATTCTGTTTTTTCAAATGTGATTTTGTTTTTTCAAAAGTTCATTTACACCTTAGGGCCAATGTACAGATCAGACAAATCGACAAACATGAGACCGCCTTGAAAGAATTATTTTGCAGTTAAATACTATTCAGGATTTAGGATTTTGAGATAACGAGTGGAAACTTTATGCTGCTGTGGGTCCGTAATGGGCTAACTGACGGGACACAATGGTTCAAGCTAGAGATAGCTGTCAGTCAAAACAGTGGAACAGTTCTTCAACTTCAAGAATTCAACACAAATCCTTACCACTTGGCCAAGTAACACTTGCAACAATAAATTGTTTTTTTTACCCATGTGCAAAAATGACAACTTTTAATCCTTTTTGGACAGTAAAACTAATGTTACGATGAAATTCTAATTGCAGATTTGTACAAAGGTTCTCTAATGAATAGTAGCATCACATCCAGCTGCCTTCACAATGCCATCAGGTGTATAGGATCCTAAACACTTGGCTCAGGATGCGATGCGGCAGCAGTGCCAGCTGAATGTGAAGAATCCTCAACAGAAAGGCCTGGCTGAAGCCTTTTA
>NW_023628814.1:656-2102 GCF_014905685.2 Nematolebias whitei | reverse complement strand
TCATTAAAGTATTTGGTTTTTGTCATCTGCCGAGTTGAGTCCTGTCTGCACTACTGGGTTCGTTCCTGTCCACCAAACCCTGACATTACGACGCGACCACACATTAGAACCCAGCGGGCAGGGCTCTCTCGGCAGCTTACCTTTTTTTTTCTTTTTCTCCTCCGAGCCTCCCGTGATGAGCAAATCCACAATCCGTTGCGGCGGGTTCTGGACTAGGCCCGTCCGCTCTCAAGGACGTTATGACCAGGAGGTGGAAATCCTGTCCTCTCCACTCCTGGTCCTCCAGGAGGACAGAGCTCGGTACCGGGGAAGCCACCGCACCGCTGTTTCAGAGTCCACCTCGCCCGGCTACTCGGGATGGACGTCGGGGGAGGACGAAGAGATCGAGGAGGAGTTCGGTTTTGTTCCGGTCCCTTGACTCACCCGTCGTCGCCGGGGAGGTAGGAAGCGGTCCCGAGGGCAGCCCGCGGCGACCGGGCCGGTTTCGTCGGCTGAGCAGAATTTTAGAGTTGGTTCTGGTGTTTCTGTGGGAGCCGGATCCGCCGCCTCACCTCTCAGGTTTTCGGTGGGGGCGAGGTCCGACGTCCCGCGGAGGCTCCGGTCCACTTCTGCTCGGTTCGGCGGGTCCGGTCCGGTTGACGTTACAGGGGCGGATTCCGTGGCCTCACCCTCCAGGTTCTTGGTGGGGGCGGAGTCCGGCCTCTCGCCATCACATCGCGCCGCGGCTGTCCAACCCGGCCAGTCTGTACCTATGGGGCATGCTACAAGTGACTCGGTGGGGGCGTGTTCCGCCGCCCCACCTCTCAGGTTTTCGGTGGGGGCGACACCTGACTCCACACCCTCACTTAAAGACACTGGCCCATCAATCTCATATTCACCCCAGGATCTCGCTTTCATTAACCAGTCACTATTAGATTCATTCACTACTGCTAAAAATAACCCGGACAGCTCAGAAATAATATTTTCATATATGGAGAAGTTTTTGCTTTCATGGCCCGGTCTCGTTCAGCTCCCAGAATACAATAAATTATTAATGGAAACTAGGAAACTCAGCACACCCAAGGTCACCATCAATCATTCTGCTGTAGAGCTACAGGAAACTTTGCCATCTGCTGCAGAGCTACAGGTCTCTTCGCCGTCTGCTGCAGAGCTACAGGTCTCTTCGCCGTCTGCTGCAGAACTCCAGGTCTCTTCACCGTCTGCTGCAGAGCTCCAGGTCTCTTCGCCGTCTGCTGCAGAGCCACAGGTCTCTTCGCCGTCTGCTGCAGAGCTACAGGTCTCCACGTCTCCAGAGGGGTCGACGCTCTCCACGTCTCCAGAGGGGTCAACGCTCTCCACGTCTCCAGAGGGGTCGACGCTCTCCACGTCTCCAGAGGGGTCGGCACTCTCCACGTCTCCAGAGGGGTCGATGCTCTCCAAGTCTCCAGAGGGGTCGACGCTCTCCAA
>NW_023628814.1:0-556 GCF_014905685.2 Nematolebias whitei | reverse complement strand
CCACGTCTCCAGAGGGGTCGACGCTCTCCACGTCTCCAGAGGGGTCGACGCTCTCCACGTCTCCAGAGGGGTCGGCGCCCTCCAAGTCTCCAGAGGGGTCGGCGCCCTCCAAGTCTCCAGAGGGGTCGGCGCTCTCCAAGTCTCCAGAGGGGTCGGCGCTCTCCACGTCTCCAGAGAGGTCAACGCCCTCCAAGTCTCCAGAGGGGCCGGCGCTCTCCGCATCTCCAGAGGGGCCGGCGCTCTCCGCATCTCCAGTGGGGCCGGCGCTCTCCGCATCTCCAGTGGGGCCGGCGCTCTCCAAGTCTCCAGAGGGGCAGGCGCTCTCCAAGTCTCCAGAGGGGCCGGCGCTCTCCAAGTCTCCAGAGGGGCCGGCGCTCTCCGCATCTCCAGTGGGGTCGGCGCTCTCCGCATCTCCAGAGGGGTCGCCTCCATGGTTGTCGCAAGTTGTGGTTCTCCAGTGCCCCAAGTCCTCTATGCCGTCTACGCCTCCAGACTTGGCCTCTACGCTTTCTTCGCCGCCCGACGCGGTCTTCGGGGTCTCTTCGTCGCCAGCTGT
>NW_023628813.1:1546-2102 GCF_014905685.2 Nematolebias whitei | reverse complement strand
ACAGCTGGCGACGAAGAGACCCCGAAGACCGCGTCGGGCGGCGAAGAAAGCGTAGAGGCCAAGTCTGGAGGCGTAGACGGCATAGAGGACTTGGGGCACTGGAGAACCACAACTTGCGACAACCATGGAGGCGACCCCTCTGGAGATGCGGAGAGCGCCGACCCCACTGGAGATGCGGAGAGCGCCGGCCCCTCTGGAGACTTGGAGAGCGCCGGCCCCTCTGGAGACTTGGAGAGCGCCTGCCCCTCTGGAGACTTGGAGAGCGCCGGCCCCACTGGAGATGCGGAGAGCGCCGGCCCCACTGGAGATGCGGAGAGCGCCGGCCCCTCTGGAGATGCGGAGAGCGCCGGCCCCTCTGGAGACTTGGAGGGCGTTGACCTCTCTGGAGACGTGGAGAGCGCCGACCCCTCTGGAGACTTGGAGAGCGCCGACCCCTCTGGAGACTTGGAGGGCGCCGACCCCTCTGGAGACTTGGAGGGCGCCGACCCCTCTGGAGACGTGGAGAGCGTCGACCCCTCTGGAGACGTGGAGAGCGTCGACCCCTCTGGAGACGTGG
>NW_023628813.1:0-1446 GCF_014905685.2 Nematolebias whitei | reverse complement strand
TTGGAGAGCGTCGACCCCTCTGGAGACTTGGAGAGCATCGACCCCTCTGGAGACGTGGAGAGTGCCGACCCCTCTGGAGACGTGGAGAGCGTCGACCCCTCTGGAGACGTGGAGAGCGTTGACCCCTCTGGAGACGTGGAGAGCGTCGACCCCTCTGGAGACGTGGAGACCTGTAGCTCTGCAGCAGACGGCGAAGAGACCTGTGGCTCTGCAGCAGACGGCGAAGAGACCTGGAGCTCTGCAGCAGACGGTGAAGAGACCTGGAGTTCTGCAGCAGACGGCGAAGAGACCTGTAGCTCTGCAGCAGACGGCGAAGAGACCTGTAGCTCTGCAGCAGATGGCAAAGTTTCCTGTAGCTCTACAGCAGAATGATTGATGGTGACCTTGGGTGTGCTGAGTTTCCTAGTTTCCATTAATAATTTATTGTATTCTGGGAGCTGAACGAGACCGGGCCATGAAAGCAAAAACTTCTCCATATATGAAAATATTATTTCTGAGCTGTCCGGGTTATTTTTAGCAGTAGTGAATGAATCTAATAGTGACTGGTTAATGAAAGCGAGATCCTGGGGTGAATATGAGATTGATGGGCCAGTGTCTTTAAGTGAGGGTGTGGAGTCAGGTGTCGCCCCCACCGAAAACCTGAGAGGTGGGGCGGCGGAACACGCCCCCACCGAGTCACTTGTAGCATGCCCCATAGGTACAGACTGGCCGGGTTGGACAGCCGCGGCGCGATGTGATGGCGAGAGGCCGGACTCCGCCCCCACCAAGAACCTGGAGGGTGAGGCCACGGAATCCGCCCCTGTAACGTCAACCGGACCGGACCCGCCGAACCGAGCAGAAGTGGACCGGAGCCTCCGCGGGACGTCGGACCTCGCCCCCACCGAAAACCTGAGAGGTGAGGCGGCGGATCCGGCTCCCACAGAAACACCAGAACCAACTCTAAAATTCTGCTCAGCCGACGAAACCGGCCCGGTCGCCGCGGGCTGCCCTCGGGACCGCTTCCTACCTCCCCGGCGACGACGGGTGAGTCAAGGGACCGGAACAAAACCGAACTCCTCCTCGATCTCTTCGTCCTCCCCCGACGTCCATCCCGAGTAGCCGGGCGAGGTGGACTCTGAAACAGCGGTGCGGTGGCTTCCCCGGTACCGAGCTCTGTCCTCCTGGAGGACCAGGAGTGGAGAGGACAGGATTTCCACCTCCTGGTCATAACGTCCTTGAGAGCGGACGGGCCTAGTCCAGAACCCGCCGCAACGGATTGTGGATTTGCTCATCACGGGAGGCTCGGAGGAGAAAAAGAAAAAAAAAGGTAAGCTGCCGAGAGAGCCCTGCCCGCTGGGTTCTAATGTGTGGTCGCGTCGTAATGTCAGGGTTTGGTGGACAGGAACGAACCCAGTAGTGCAGACAGGACTCAACTCGGCAGATGACAAAAACCAAATACTTTAATGA
>NW_023628812.1:0-2102 GCF_014905685.2 Nematolebias whitei | reverse complement strand
GGGCTCATCAAAACCTGCTCTCTATTAGAGCGGTTTACATATCCGGTGTTCTGACCAGAGGGGCAGATGTGACGTCCAGGGGCGGCCCACGTCACGTGGACCAGACCCTCCATCCAGATCTGATGTTTTTCAGACGTAGCAGAAGTTGGCAAAGCAGCTGTGGACCTGTTTGCGACGCGAGAGAACGCTCAGTGTCAACTATGGTTTTCCCTGAGCCCGCGAGACGATCCATCGCTGGGGGGGGACGCATTTGCTCACAGCCCGTGGCCCAAAACGCTTTTGTACGCGTTTTTTCCCCCACCTCCTCTGTTTTTTACGGTTCCTGAACCGAGTTCAGGAGGAGGGATTGACAGCTCTCCTGGTGGCTCCCGGCGTGTGAACGCACCATGGTTCCCAGGCCTACACCGTCTGTTGTCGGGTCGCCGTGGAACTGCCGTGGAGGGAGGATGCTCTCCTTCAGGCAGGAGGAGCGATCAAGAGTTACCCAGAAATAGGTCAGCACCTGTGGGTCTGACCGCTGAGCGGTCCCACTTAGAGAGGATGGGTCTCCCTCAGGAGATAGTGTGCACAATTCAAGATTCACGTGCTGCATCTACCACAGTTCTGTACACATCAAAGGGGACGGCTTTTCAGCGCTGGTGTACAGAGAAGGTTTAGAGGCCACCTCATGCCTTTTTAGGCGGCGTGTTGTTTTTCTACAACAGCTGATGGTTAGGAAGTTGGCATTCAGTACGCTTTAACGTACGTTGCAGTCATCTCTTCCTGCCACGAAGGTTTCGGAGACAGAACAGCTTTTAATCACCCGCTGATGAAGCGTTTTTCTAAAAGATGTTCAGAGACGCAGGCCTGCTTCACGTCCACTTACTCCACAGTGGGATTTAACGCTGGTCCTGCGAGCCCTGATCAAAGCTCCAATTGAGCCTCTGGATCAGGTTTTTCACTTAAAATTCTTGTCTCTTAAAACAGCCCTGCTGCTGGCTTTAACACCCGCTAAGAGGGTAAGTAATTATCTGCCCTCTCTGTTGCTTCGTCATGCCTTAGAATTTAGGCTGACGGGCAGCTCAGCTGATTTAAGACCAACCCAGCTTTTATGCCTAAAACATCACGAGCTCTTTTAAATCAAGAGTGATATCGTTGGAGGGGTTTTCCCCCCCCCCCCCCCCCCACAGATCAGAAGAGGAAGCATCTTTTCATCTTCTCTGCCCGGTGCGGGCGTTGACGTGTTACATAGCGCGCACAGCTGCAATGCGTTTCAAACTCAACAATTGTTTGTGCATTATAGAGATGCATCTGCAGGTCGCCGTTATCCATCCAGCGCTTGTCACACTGGCTGTGTGAGTTTTTTTCTGAAGCCTACAGAGCATCAGATTTAGGGCCTCTTGTCAACCTCTAAGCACACTCGACCAGGGGTATCGCATCTTCGACTGCTCTGCATAATGGTATGTCAATGCAGGACATTTGCACTGCGGCTGCATGGTCAACACCCTGCTCGTTTATTCGCTTTTACCTACGTGATGTAACGGCTCGTTCCATGACACATTCTGTCCTTAGTGCTCTAACAGAATGAATATTGTTGTTCTCATGGAACTCTGTTTAAGCTCACTTCTGTCTGCATGCATTACAGTGTGAGATGTTGTTATCAGTCACAAGTCGTGTCTGTGATTTTGGTTCTATTGTCACTAATCAGTTCATGATTATTGTTACCAATCAGTTCATTTGATCAATAATCAATTCATGGACATTAATCTGTTTATACTGTTCAGCCATGAACCAGTTGGTTCATGCCCCCCCCCCCTCTTTTCAACTTCTTCTTCCCGTTGAAAGTTTTCCGGGGCGTTCATGCTTTGTCAGAACGCATAGCTACACAACATGCGTCTGTGCATGGCACATAATTACGCGATGCGTAGTTATGCACACGGGGAGCTGAGTGACAAGACGTTTTTTGGGCAAGCTTCCGCTTCTTACTGTGTTCGAATGGACCCAGTGAGGCGAGGACCACATCCGCTTCGCCCTTAACCCATCAGCGACAGCCTTAAAGGGCGAAGCCTATATGAAATAGAACGTTGGTTACGTACTGTAACCCCAGATTCTATGAATATAGG
>NW_023628811.1:0-2102 GCF_014905685.2 Nematolebias whitei | reverse complement strand
TTGGCTAATTGAGCATGGACTTTGTTGTTAGCTTTTGGCTACTTTCAGCTTTTAGCAAGATTTCACAACTTTTAGTTTCCAACTAGCCTTCTGTGATATTTAGTCAGTATTTTGTTTCATTTACCTTTTAGCTAATGTTTTGTTGCTTTAAGCTTGCATTTTGCTACTTCAGCTTTCAGCCTTCCTTCGTTTGCTATTTTTAACTTTTAACTAGCCTTTCACTAACTTACTACTTTTACTTGTAGCTAACTTTCTGTTATTTCTAGTTTGCAGCTAGCCTTATGTCGCTTTTAGCTGCATGTTGCTATTTTAGCTCTTAGCTAGCTTTTTGCTACTTAAAGCTTTTAGATATAATTAGCTGCTTTTGACCTATTGTTATACTTGTTGTAGCTTTAACTACTGTTTCAGCTTCTTCTTCTGTGTTTAAAAGCCTCGCTGATCTAAAAACAGATGCATCTGGAGCTGAAACTCACCGACGTTGCGAACCTGGTCCGTGACGTCGGCTCGGATATCTGAGAAGTCCCACATCGCCAAAAAACTGTCGAAACACGAGCCCTCCTCGGCTTCCTGGACGGTCAGAAGATCAGAGAAAAGACAATGAAGGAAGTGAACAGACAGACAGACAGGCAGGCAGACAGACAGGCAGACAGACAGGCAGGCAGGCAGGCAGCCAGACAGTCACACAGAGAGACACAGACAGACAGACAGGCAGGCAGGCAGGCAGACAGGCATTCAGGCAGGCAGACAGACAGGCAGGCAGGCAGTCAGACAGAGAGACAGGCAGACAGACAGGCAGTCAGACAGAGAGACAGGCAGACAGACAGACAGGCAGGCAGACAGAGAGACAGACAGACAGGCAGACAGGCAGGCAGACAGACAGGCAGGCAGACAGACAGACAGACAGGCAGTCAGACAGAGAGACAGGCAGACAGACAGACAGACAGGCAGGCAGACAGAGAGACAGACAGGCAGACAGGCAGGCAGACAGGCAGACAGACAGGCAGGCAGGCAGACAGGCAGACAGACAGACAGGCAGGCAGGCAAGCAGGCAGGCAGACAGTCAGACAGTCAGGCAGGCAGGCAGACAGACAGACAGACAGACAGACAAGCAGGCAGGCAGACAGACAGACAGACAGACAAGCAGGCAGGCAGACAGACAGACAGACAGGCAGGCAGGCAGACAGACAGACAGACGGGCAGACAGACAGACAGATACCTGGACGTAGGGTTTGTAGGTGAAGGTGTAGTGGTGGGCGATGGCAGCCAGGAACATTTCTATGCAGATGATGAAGTCCTGTCAATCATAAAGTTTATTTAAAAGGACTAAAACAAAAACAGAAGATCAAAAACAACAAAAACCTGATTAGTAACAAACAAACGACTGATTTTCCTGATTTAATAAATAATTATTGACGACTGAAGTCCAGAGAAGAGTCATTCCTGGGCCAGGTGTTGTTGTTCCTCTTCTTTTGTTTACGTGTGTCTTGTTGTTGTTTACCTGCAGTCCGGTGGCCACAGCCTCCACACTGTCCCAGTCCCAGGTGTGTCTGTCAGAAATCACTCCCACTTTCACCAGCAGAGCGATCAGAACCGCCTGCCTGCACACAAACCCAACGGATCAGAGCCGGTCGGACGTTCTGTACGTTCAGTCGAGGTCCGGTCCTACCAGAACGAGACGAAGACCACCAGCTTGACGCACAGGAACTTCCCCACGGGTCTGATGGGCTTCAGCTCGTCCCTCAGGGCCCGGTAGAGCAGAACCAGACAGTACATGGCAAACTGCAGACAAGACAGGCAGACAGGAAATCACCCTCAGATTTATAAATGGAGGTTTTAGTGATCCCAGAAAAAGCTGCTTGATTTCTTTGAGGGGTTTTAAATGTTTGATAAGTCACTGGAAAAGTCGATGTGATTTAGTTCTTGGTTTTAGTTCGGCCTGTCACGATAACAAATGTTGCTGCTGGACGATTAATGGTCTCAGAAATTATTGAGATAAACGGTAATATTGTTTGAAATTTGACAATTATTAGAAATTATTGTCAAATTTAAGAAGAAATGTTGGTTACCTTAATTTGTTTTGAATGTAATACCTGTTTTTGAAG
>NW_023628810.1:1056-2102 GCF_014905685.2 Nematolebias whitei | reverse complement strand
TATATTTGTCATACAACAAGTGACACGTACCCACGTGACTCACTACAGTCTAGTAGGGTGCTATATGAATAAGTGTGTAGTAGAGTGCTGTATGAATGTGTATGTAGTAGTGTGCTGTATAAATGTGTGTTTAGTAGATTGCTGTATGAAAGTGTCTGGTAGGTTGCTATATAAATGTGTGTTTATTTGAGTGCTGTATAAATGTGTGTTTAGTAGAGTGCTATATTAATGTGTGTGTATTAGGGTCCTGTATGAATGTGTGTAGTACAGTGCTTTATGAATGTTTGTGTAGTAGAGTGTTGTATAAATGTGTGTTTAGTGGAGTGCTATATTAATGTGTGTAGTAAAGTGCTACATGAATGTGTCTGTACTAGGTTGTTGTATGAATGTGTGTGTATAAGAAAGCTTCATTAATTTGTGTGTTGTAGAGTGCTGTATGAATGTGTGTGTAGTAGAGTGCTGTATGGATGTGTGTAGTAGAGTGTTGTATAAATGTGTGTTTTTAGTAGAGTGCTGCATGAATGCATGCAGTAGAGTGCTGTATGGATGTGTGTGTAGTCGAGTGCTGTATAAATGTTAAGTAGAGTGCTGAATGAATGTGTGTAGTAGAATACAATATGAATGTTTGTGTATTAGGGTGCTGTATGAATGTTTGTCTAGTAGAGTGCTGTATAAATGTGTATTTAGTAGAGTGCTGCATGAATGTGTGTAGTAGAGTGCTGTATGAATGTGTGTAGTAGAGTGCTGTATGAATGTGTGTTTAGTCGAGCGCTGTATAAATGTGTGTTTGGAAGAGTGCTGTATGAATGTATGTAGTAGAGTGCTGTATGAATGTGTGTAGTAGAGTGGTGTATGACTGACTGTGTGTCTAGTAAGGTGCTGTATGAATAAGTGTGTAGTAGAGTGCAGTATGAATGTGTGTGAGGTAGAGTAATGTATAAATGTGTGTATAGTAGAGTGCTGTATGAATGTGTGTGCAGTAGAGTGTTGAATAAATGTGTGTTTGGAAGAGTGCTGTATGAATGTGTGTGTAGTAGAGTGCTGTA
>NW_023628810.1:0-1046 GCF_014905685.2 Nematolebias whitei | reverse complement strand
TATATTTGTCATACAACAAGTGACACGTACCCACGTGACTCACTACAGTCTAGTAGGGTGCTATATGAATAAGTGTGTAGTAGAGTGCTGTATGAATGTGTATGTAGTAGTGTGCTGTATAAATGTGTGTTTAGTAGATTGCTGTATGAAAGTGTCTGGTAGGTTGCTATATAAATGTGTGTTTATTTGAGTGCTGTATAAATGTGTGTTTAGTAGAGTGCTATATTAATGTGTGTGTATTAGGGTCCTGTATGAATGTGTGTAGTACAGTGCTTTATGAATGTTTGTGTAGTAGAGTGTTGTATAAATGTGTGTTTAGTGGAGTGCTATATTAATGTGTGTAGTAAAGTGCTACATGAATGTGTCTGTACTAGGTTGTTGTATGAATGTGTGTGTATAAGAAAGCTTCATTAATTTGTGTGTTGTAGAGTGCTGTATGAATGTGTGTGTAGTAGAGTGCTGTATGGATGTGTGTAGTAGAGTGTTGTATAAATGTGTGTTTTTAGTAGAGTGCTGCATGAATGCATGCAGTAGAGTGCTGTATGGATGTGTGTGTAGTCGAGTGCTGTATAAATGTTAAGTAGAGTGCTGAATGAATGTGTGTAGTAGAATACAATATGAATGTTTGTGTATTAGGGTGCTGTATGAATGTTTGTCTAGTAGAGTGCTGTATAAATGTGTATTTAGTAGAGTGCTGCATGAATGTGTGTAGTAGAGTGCTGTATGAATGTGTGTAGTAGAGTGCTGTATGAATGTGTGTTTAGTCGAGCGCTGTATAAATGTGTGTTTGGAAGAGTGCTGTATGAATGTATGTAGTAGAGTGCTGTATGAATGTGTGTAGTAGAGTGGTGTATGACTGACTGTGTGTCTAGTAAGGTGCTGTATGAATAAGTGTGTAGTAGAGTGCAGTATGAATGTGTGTGAGGTAGAGTAATGTATAAATGTGTGTATAGTAGAGTGCTGTATGAATGTGTGTGCAGTAGAGTGTTGAATAAATGTGTGTTTGGAAGAGTGCTGTATGAATGTGTGTGTAGTAGAGTGCTGTA
>NW_023628809.1:1436-2103 GCF_014905685.2 Nematolebias whitei | reverse complement strand
AAGCCTCCTCTACCTCCCCTCTGCAGGACCGACCCCCCCCCCCCCCCTTCCGTATCTGTATCACTTATAAAAAAAAGGCGGAAACTGCCAATTCTTCGTGCTCCAAAAAAAAAAAAAAAAAAAAAGAAAAGCGGAGGTCCAAATGAGGAGGTCTCTGCAGCTCTGACACACCGGCAGGAGGAGGAGGGAGTGAAAAATATGTTTATATATTTTAGACATCAGCTTATTATCTGCTACTTTACAGCAGGTTTTGGCAGCTTATAATTCTTTTTTTTTTTTTTTTTTTTTTTTTTTGGGGGGGGGGGGTGAAATTTGTGCTTAAATTATTTTTTTAATTATATAATTTTTTACAAGTATTTTGTCTCTATGGCCACAAGCATGTCCATGTTTTCATCAAAAGTTATCTATATTCATCTTATTTTGTTAAATACAGGCCCCAAACTTTGAAAGTCTTTAATCTTATTTAGGTTTGCCACCCAGAAGGTAAAAAAGGCTGACTGATAGATCTTTCACTTCATGATTTCATGGCTGCTCTGGTCCAAACTGGGAGCACGGAGGAGGTGAAGGTGGTCTGCAAACCGCGAGAGCTCCCCACGAGCTTCTGTAGATGGCGCTGCATAGTTTCTCAAAAAGTGGAGGCCACACCAAAAAAAAAAAAAAAAAAAAA
>NW_023628809.1:0-1336 GCF_014905685.2 Nematolebias whitei | reverse complement strand
TCATTAAAACAACTTTAACGCATCAATTAATTTTTTTCTATTAATAAATATACTCAAAATGCTTGAAATGAATGAAAATTACAAGAAAAAACATAAAAACAAAAAAACAAGACAGTCAAATAAATACTGTACTCTATTGAAATTAATAATAATAAAATAAATAAATAATGACGTTTGAACTGAAATCAACACTGCATGAAAATAATAATAATAATAATAATAATAATAATAGAGTATTTGACTATATTTTGGGGCTTGGTGTTTTTTTTTTTTTGGGGTGGGGGGTGGGGGTTGGGGTTGTCTCCTCGGGGCAGGCGGGCACAGCTCGCGCGCTGCCTCCTGGTCAGGTTCTCCTTTTTTTTTTTTCTGCGTTTCTGTTTTTTGGAGAGGAGCTTCTGGTACAATATGTAGCACTATAGGCTGTAATTTCACACCCGGCTGCACATTTCCCCTTAAAACTACGTAGCCACCACCCCCACCCCACCCCCCAGCCACCTTCCTATAAGACCCCCTCCACCCTCATCCACCGTCAGATTTGCATCCCCATTCGTCTCACCCCACACATTTATTTATATATATATATATATATATATATATATATATATATAAATAAGTGTTTGTGTGTGTTTAAAACAATTAGGCAAGAGGATGAAAGTGTGTGTGTGTGTGTGTGTGTGTGTGGGGGGGGGGGTGCAAAGCTTCAAAATGCTGAAAACAAATGAACACACCGTTTTTGTTGACTTTGTTTGGCTCGTGTGTGAACAGCGCGTGCTGTTCTCCCTCTCGCTTTTATGAAAGGGGGGGCGGCTCCATTCAGCAGCTACAATCCGGGGGTCAGGGAGCTGCTGGAAGGCCACTGGGATCACAGCAAACGATACAAGTTAACTTTTAATATCCGCAAATGAAATCAATTTGATCATAACAAAAATTAAGAGAAAAAAATAAAAAAGAAATGTTTGACGCGCAGCGTTTAAACCCGCGTGTCAAGAGTTTGCAAAAATGTTTTTGGAGCCTGCGTGCACCCATTAGGAGAGGTGTAATGTATTGACAGAGAGCAATTTATCTTTTCCCTCGCTTCCTAATGGCCTGTGCAAGAGGAGAGAGGAGAGGTGGCATGGAGGAGGAGGAGGAGGTGGAGGAGGATGAAGGCGCACGGATGGTCCAGCAGCTCCACCCGCCGAACATCAGCTCCCTCCGTCAGGCAGCTGTGAGGTGCAGAGGACAAATGTTGCATTTCTTTTACAACAACTCTTCCATCAGCTTGTTAGATCTGTTGTCTGCGGCGGAGGAGAGGCTCCCTGCCGAAAGTATGGACCCCGGCAATTTAAAATAAATA
>NW_023628808.1:334-2104 GCF_014905685.2 Nematolebias whitei | reverse complement strand
GGGGGGCGGAATCCGGCCTCCCACCGTCACACCGTGCCGCGGCTGTCCAACCCAGTCTGACCGAACCCCCTGAGCAAACTCCCAGTGACACTGTGGGGGCGTGTTCCGTCGCCCCATCTCCCAGGTTTCCGGTGAGACTGACACCTGACACCACACTCTCATTTAAAGACACTTGCCCGTCAGTCACATATTCATCCCATGAACTTGCACTAATAAACCAGACTTTATTAGATTCATTTACTACTGCTAAAAATAACCCGGACTGTTCAGATGTTATATTTTCCCTGATGGAGGAATTTTTAGTTTCACAGCCCGGTCTCATTCTGCTCCCTGAGTATAATCGTTTATTAATAGAAATTAGGACTCTCATCACACCCATGGTCACTAATTCACATTCTGAACCCATAATCCATCCTGCACCTTTTGGCACCACCGTTTCTGAACTCTCCTCTGCTCCTCTGACTCCTGCACCCATCACCTTCGCCGCTGTTCCACCTGCTGAGCGCCTCGCCGTTGGTGCACCTGCTCCTGTCGCCTCAGAGGACTCAGCATCTGTTTCCCGTCGCCGCCGCAGAAGATCAGTTCCTGCTGCCGCCGCTGCAGCTCTCCAGGCTCCCACGCCGTCTGCTGCAGAGCTCCAGGCCTCTCCGTCGTCTGCAACAGCAACTCCCCTGGCCTCTCCGTCGTCAGCAGCAGCAACTCCCCTGGCCTCTCCGTCGTCAGCAGCAGCAACTCCCCTGGCCTCTCTGTCGTCAGCAGCAGCAACTCCCCTGGCCTCTCCGTCACCTGCTGCCAACTCCAAGGTCCCCTCGTCGCCTGCTGCCAACTCCAAGGTCCCCTCGTCGCCTGCTGCCAACTCCCAGGTCCCCTCGTCGCCTGCTGCCAACTCCCAGGTCCCCTCGTCGCCTGCTGCCAACTCCCAGGTCCCCTCGTCGCCTGCTGCCAACTCCAAGGTCCCCTCATCGCCTGCTGTCAACTCCAAGGTCCCCTCGTCGTCCGTTGCAGCCCTCCAGGCTCCTACGCCGTCCGCTGCAGCTCCCACGCCGTCCGCTGCAGCTCTCCAGGTTCCCACGCCGTCCGCTGCAGCTCCCCTGGACTCCATGATGCAAGCTGCAGCTCCCCAGGACTCAATGTTGCACGCTGCAGTTCTCCAGGTTCCCACGTCATCTGCGGCTTCCTCCAAGTCTCCGGAGGGGTCGGCGCCCTCCAAGTCTCCGGAGGGGTCGGCGCCCTCCAAGTCTCCAGAGGGGTCGGCGCCCTCCAAGTCTCCAGAGGGGTCGGTGCCCTCCAAGTCACCAGAGGGGCCGGCGCCCTCCAAGTCTCCAGAGGGGTCGGCGCCCTCCAAGTCTCCAGAGGGATCGGCGCCCTCCAAGTCTCCAGAGGAGTCGGTGCCCTTCAAGTCTCCAGAGGGGTCGGCGCCCTCCAAGTCTCCAGAGGGGTCTGCGCCCTCCAAGTCACCAGAGGGGCCGGCGCTCTCCAAGTCACCAAAGGGGCCGGCGCTCTCCACTACCACGGAGGATTCGCCTCCATGGCCCTCCATGTCGGCTGCTACAGCTCCCCAGGACTCTATGGTGCATCTGTGTCTCCCCAGGACTCTAGGACGCATGCTGCGTCTCCCCAGGACTCTAGGACGCATGCTGCGTCCTCCAAGGTTTCTTCGCCGCCAGACGCAGCCTCCTCGTCATCTACGCCGCCTGACGCGGCCTCCTCGTCGTCTACGCCACCTGACGCGGCCTCCTCGTCGTCTACGCCGCCTGACGCGGCCTCCTC
>NW_023628808.1:0-324 GCF_014905685.2 Nematolebias whitei | reverse complement strand
GACGCGGCCTCCTCGTCGTCTACGCCGCCTGACGCGGCCTCCTCGTCATCTACGCCGCCTGACGCGGTCTCCTCAGTCTCCTCGCTGCCAGCTGCGGTCTCCGGGGTCTCCTCACCGCCAGCTGCAGTCTCCGGGGTCTCCTCGCCACCAGCTGAGGTCTCCGGAGTCTCTTCGCCGCCAGCTGCGGACTCCTAGGCCTCTTCGCCGCCAGACGCGGCCTCCTCGTCCTCTGCGCCGCCAGACGTGGCCTCCTCGTCCTCTGCACCGCCAGACGCGCCCTCCTCGTCCTCTTCGCTGCCAGACGCGGCCTCCTCGTCCTCTTCG
>NW_023628807.1:0-2104 GCF_014905685.2 Nematolebias whitei | reverse complement strand
GAAACATACCATGTTTACTGATATTAAAATATCTCTTTCTATACATTAATTCTCCAATGTTATAATTCGGTTTATGAAGAAGTGCCTTCATTTACGTTCAAAATGATAATTCAGTAGAAAAATGTGTATTTTGGACAGTAATGTATTCACGCTGCCAGTGCGCCCCCTGGTGGACACATTCCTGACAACACAAGACCTTTATTTTAAGAATAGTCGTGCAAATGAGCTGCCGTACGGATCGTGCTTCCAGCGCAGATCGTGCAGTGACACCTGGTTCTGCTGGAGGTTTCTTCCTGATAAAGGGACTTTTTCCTTCCCACTGTCTCCGTTGTGCTCGCTCAGGATGGGAGACCGTGACGAAGTGAAGATTCAACACAATCCGCTGCTTCCTCAGATACAGAACTTTTACGAAGTGGCTTTTATAATGTGTGTGGATGTTTCTGCTCGGTGCCCCGAGACGTCTTCTGTTGTGGCTTGGTGCTGTAGAAATAAGCTGAACTGGGTTAAGGTGTGGGGGCCACTTTAGCGTCAAGGTTTCTGCTCACACAGAGCAAAGCTGCTCTGCTGTGAAGGGTTAGATGAAGCTGAACATCTTACTGATCATTACTGTCAGATACTTATCAGTTAGTTCATCGCCTTCAGCAGCTGATGAACAAGTTCACCATGTAAACATCCTGTAAACCAGATAACTTAGTCCTGGTACAAGTTTTCGCAGCAGAGTTACAAAATGAAATCCGTGGAAACTCTTTAACGTCAAGCGCGTGTTTTCACGTCTCCGTGTGTTTTGTCGACCCGCAGGTGAAATAATTTTCGACAGGACGAGACCGAACGAGCTCGACGAAGCTGCGACCAAAAAGCTGTCGTATGAGGAAGCCGTGGAGCGAGCAGGTGAGCTGGAGCCTTCATCTCCGTGGTTTTTGTCATCAATCAGAGGAGGAACGCTGCTGGGTGTTAGAATTCAAGCTCGTGCAGGAAAAAAAAGAAAGTTTAGGTTTGGGAGAGTCCAAAAACAGATCGTTCAATAAAAACAGTTTGTTAAAAAGCTCCCACATAGAAGTGTTCAGCTGACGAATCGTTTGTGTTCCTCGCGCGCTTCCTTTTGCTGACTTTGTTCCTTCTGACCGTGGAGGAGATAAAAACAGGTTTTATAGTTTAACAGTCTTTGTTCTGGTCCTGCTCTCAGGTTTCGGGCGCTTCCACTGGCTGCTGCTGCTGGTGTGCGGCTGGGCCAACGCCAGCGACGCCGTGGAGATCCTGTGCGTGTCCTTCCTGCTGCCGACGGCGCGCTGCGACCTGCGGCTGAGCTCCTCGGACATGGGCCTGCTCACCGCCAGCATCTTCCTCGGTCGAGAGCAGCGACATTAATGAAACTAGAGAAACTGCGGCGCCTGCAAAAATGCAGCGTGAACGCTTATTGCAGAAGAACTTGCTGAAAAACAGCTGAAATCAGCTAAAAGGCATGCTGAAATGTAGCTGAAATGGAAGCACAAGCCTAAATTAGCACAAGAAAGTAGAAAGAACACGTATTTACTGAATTAGGTTTAGATAAGCAGAGATGAGCACAAAAATTATGAAATTAGCTAAAACAGCTGAAATGAGCAGAAATAAGCTTAAACTATGGCTTAAAAGCTGAAATGAGCTAAAAAAAATGGAATTAGTTGAATAAGCTAAAAGTAGCATAAAAACAACGAAATAGTAGCTGAAATAACTGAAACTAGCACAAATAAGCTGAAAGGAGGAAAAAGGCTTAAATTATTTTAATTAGGCTAAAAGTGGAAATGAGTGCAAAAAATGAGAATTGGTTAAAAAGCTAAAATGAACATAAAAACGGCTAAATAGTAGCTGAAATAACTGAAACTAGCACAAATAAGCTGAAAGGAGGAAAAAGGCTTAAATTATTTTAATTAAGCTAAAAGTAGAAATGAGTGCAAAAAATGAGAATTGGTTAAAAAGCTAAAATGAACATAAAAATGGCTAAATAGTAGCTGAAATATCAGAAAAAGCTGAAATTAGCCGAAAGAAGTTAGAAGAAGCACAAAAATGTTGTAGTTAGTAGAAAGAATCTGAGAGGAGCACAAAACAGCTGAAAGTAGCTAAAAACAAG
>NW_023628806.1:0-2104 GCF_014905685.2 Nematolebias whitei | reverse complement strand
CCTCTTTGCTCTACGTCCCATCTCCTTATATTCCTGTCTCCTCTCTTTAGTCCTCTCACTGTCATATTTCTTCTTGTCTAACCTCTTTCTTTGAACATCTTCCTGCACTTCACTATTCCACCACCAGGTTTCCTGATCATCCATTCTCTGTCTAGATGACACACCAAGTACCTTCCTACCTGTCTCTCTAATTACTGTTGCTGTAGTAGTCCAGTCATCTGGAAGCTCTTTCTTACCACCCAGAGCCTTTAACAGCTCCTCTCTGAATTTATCACAACATTCTTCCTTCTTCATCTTCCACCATTTGGTCTTCTTCTCTGATTTGACTCTTCTTCACAACAACAGTCATTCTACACACAACCATCCGATGCTGTCTGGCCACACTCTCCCCTGCCACAACCTTACAGTCTCCAATCTCCCTCAGGTTTCCTCTTCTACACAGAATGTAGTCGACCTGCGTACTCCTTCCTCCACTCTTATAGGTCACTCTATGCTCCTCCCTCTTTTGGAAACAGGTGTTGACTACAGCCATTTCCATTCTCTTGGTGAAATCCACCACCATCTGTCCTTCCTGGTTTCTTTCCTTGACACCAAACCTACCCATCACTTCCTCATCCTCTGTTTCCTTCACCAACATGTCCATTCAGGTCTGCTCCCATCACCACTCTCTCCTCCCTGAGAATACTCTCCATCACTTCATCCAGATCTTTACAAAATGTATCTTTCTCCTCCTCATCACATCCAACCTGTGGAGCATAACCACTGACAACATTTAGCATCAGACCTTCTACTTCTACCTTCAGACACATCACCCTCTCTGACACTCTCTTCACCTTCTTCAACCCTCAGTCCTACATTCTTCACTTTCCTCTTCTCCTCTGTCTCCTGACACGTTTCCGTCCTCGTGGTCTTTGAAGTTTGTTTGAATGCCTTTTTTTTATCTGGACATTCTGAGCTAGAGAACCAGGTCAGCAAGTCATCTTTATGAAGTTTATACCTCGTCCATGAATTCTTCCAGTTTTCGCAGCTGCAGATAATTTATGTGTGACAGAAGAGAGGACTGCAGGGTCGTCACTCTGAGTTGGTTTAAATCTCCATGTGACAAGTTTTTCTGCCTAAACAGATGAACCAGACTTCCTGTGAAAACCGTTTGCTTCTGAGCTGAGAAATGCACGTGCGCTGGTGTTTGCTTCACACTGGCCCTTCAGTTGTGTGTGGGTGTGTGCACGTGCATGTGCTAGTTTGTGTTTGTGCTTTAGCTGGTGCACTGAATACAGTAAGTCACACATTATTTAAATTTGTGAGGGAGTTTATTTGTCATTAATTTTAAGCATAGTGACAAATTGTGAAATATATTTGTGTTATGATGAATTATAGTCCAAGTGTCCTTTCAGTTGATCTTTAACCCTTTAGGTGCAGGTTTTATTCAACATGAGGCTCAAAGGATTAGAAAACCTTCTGGTAATAAAACAACAGTGGGACGTTCTTACGTTAGTTTGACTTGAGATGAGTCCAACTGAAAAGGTTTCTGTTCATGACACACAGTCAGCTGTGACACATATTTTACAGATCTTCTTCTTTCAGCTGCTCCTTCTTCAGGGGCTCCACATGGAACTAACTCACACGAAGACTTGGCGACAGTTTTTACTCCAGATGTTCTTCCTGACTCAGGTTATTGACTTCTGCATGTAATTATTTTAACAAACAATATGAATTATTTTAAGTTTGTTCCTGAGTTTTGTTGTCGCTGAAGTTCACTCTTTAATTCTGTCTCGTCGTCGTATCTGCAGCGCGTTTAGTGCACACAGTTTAGATTTCACAGATTTATCTATTTCAACCATTATACAAAGTTGTTTTTCTCTAAAGCCACAAGCTTTTGTTTTATTAAGTCTTTATCTGTCGGTTTGTTCAAGATGTTTTTAAATCAGCAGCAGTCTCTGAAATGATCCTCCATCATTTTCTGCAACTATTGAATTCTGTTCAGGTTTGCACAGCTCATGTTCTGCTCAGACAAGACTCCAGCTGATCTCAGTAAAAATGTCCTGATGCTCAGTGATCACAATCTGTAAATGATGTTTTAAAATATATATATATATATATATAC
>NW_023628805.1:0-2104 GCF_014905685.2 Nematolebias whitei | reverse complement strand
AAAATAATGTGATAGGCCGGCATAAATAATTCACAGCCAGTTATATTGATGGCGTAATTCCCTTTTTATTGCTACTTAAATGAACTTTAAAACTACATCTTCTGCAAATAAAAGAAGAAAATGTGAACGTTTAGTTGTTAATAGTTTTTGAACAAATAAGCACAACTGAACAAATTTAGAAGAAAAAAATAACTAAAATTTTCTGTAAACACAAAGTATTAAAAACACAAAGTACAATCTCTTATAGATTAAATTGTCACATTTGAGTTGGTTGTGTTGCAGGTGATGGAAGAGGTTGGATGTATTGCCATGGCTTGTCGCAACAGTCTTTTGGCATGTTTACACTTGGCTTTTTTTTGTTCAATATCCTCTTTGCTGAACCCAAAATGTTGTCAGACGACTGATGATGCTTTATTTTTATTTGGAAATTAGCTGCTCCTCTTCCTCCTGGACCAGCTCGGCAGCTGCTGCTGCCGCTGCCGCTGCTGCTGCCGCTGCTGCTGCCGCTGCTGCTGCCGCTGCTGCTGCCGCTGCTGCTGCCGCTGCTGCTGCTGCTGAATTTCCTCCATTTTCTCAACCGCACAGTCTCTTTCACTTCTTGTTACAGACTGGATAGGGTGGAGTCACGTGACTACAGACTGCACGTGGCGCAGCATCGTAAAGGGACATGAGCATAGCTTACCTATACACAGCCAAAAGACAAAACGACTTTTATTTTTTATTTTTTAAATCACCAAAAATACCGACATGGGCAAAATGACATCGATCAGTTATAAATTTCGGTGTCAGTTAATTTTCTCTCCATCTCCATCTTATTCTCAAATAAAAAATTACCTGGACTCATTTAACATCTTACCTCGTCATCAGTCTGGTTTCAGGAAACAACACAGCACAACGACTGCTTCACTGAAGGTTCTTAATGACGTTGTTGAAGCACTGGATGCTAAGGATTATTGTGCTGCACTTTTCTTAGACCTGTCTAAAGCTTTTGAAACTGGATCATAACATCTTGTGTCATAAGCTCTCAGAAATCAGTTTCTCAGATCACACCATTGGTTGGTTCTCTAACTATTTCTCAGACCAGAGGCAATGTGTTCAACATAATGGTACTTCCTCCAGTTATTTAACAGTCAACAATGGTGTACTACAAGGCTCAGTCTTAGGACCCACCCTCTTTACAATCTACAGTACATACACCATGTAGGTCAAAACATCCCTGATGCATCCATACATTTCTATGCTGATGACACAGTTGTTTAATGTCGAGCTACAATAGTTGCTAAGATTTTCCATCTTTTGAAATCTGCATTTAACATCATCCAGTCTGATTTGTTCTGCCTCAAACTTGTCCTAAATGCTGACAAAACCAAAGGGATGCTTTTTTCAAACAGGAAGTCGGTCCCAGCAGTTCTTCCTCTGATTTCATCCACAAATGGTGTCCTGATTGAGTTTGTTGATTCCTATAAATATTTGGGTATCTTGGTCGACTCGCATCTCTCTGTTAAGCTCCATGTGGAAAAACTAGTAAAGAAACTGAAAGTTAAACTGGGTTTCTTTTTCAGAAACAGATCCTGTCTAACTCTGAATGCTAGAAAACGCCTTGTATCTGTGACCTTCCTTCCCTCCATTGAATACGGTGACATTATTTACATGAACGCTCCTACAAGCACCCTGCAGATGTTGGATGCTGTCTATCATGGTGCACTAAGATTCATAACTGGCTGTGATTATCGTACCCACCACTGCACCCTGTATTCACTGGTTAACTGGACATCAATCACTTCACGCAGACTCTTCCATTGGTACCTTTTCATCTTTCATCACTTCTTGGTCTGCTGCCTTCATACATCTCCTCCTACATGTCTCTGCGTGAGTGCAGCTACAGCGTGCGCTCTCAGGACATTATCATCTGCAGTGTTCCCTCAGTGAGGACTGAACTTGGCAAAAGGGCCTTCTCCTACTCCGCTCCTGTTTCCTGGAATATCTTACAAAAAATCTGAAGCTCTCGACCTTGACCTCTCTAAGTGACTTTAAGTATCTGTTGGACTCCTGGCAAGGACCAATGCAGACATGTTCCTGTTTTTAGTTTTCTACATTCGCCTTA
>NW_023628804.1:0-2104 GCF_014905685.2 Nematolebias whitei | reverse complement strand
ATATGCTAATTTTTTGGGACAGGCATTTTGGGTTTTCATGAGCTGTATGCCATAACCATCAGTATTAAAACAATTAAAGACCTGAAATATTTCAGTTGGTGTGCAATGAATCTGAAATATATGAAAGTTTCATTTTTATCATTACATTATGGAAAATAATGACCTTTATCACAATATGCAAATTTTTTGAGAAGGACCTGTATATTGTTTTGTCCTGTTAAACAGCTGGAACTGTTTTAGTTTCAGTCAGCTTTCTGGCATCTGCATTTTTATTAGCTCTGACTGACAAGCAATACTGACGGCTTTTTCGAGTGAAATCCACTTCCAAGTTAGCTTTTGAGGAACATCATTATCCAGGATGCCTATGACAATGCGGTCATATATTTGTTCATCTTTACTAGCTCCAAATCACAGTATTCAGCCAGTTCATAAAGACGCCAGACAAAGGACTCCACGCTCTCCCCATTGCTGGAAGCGTCTGTGAAAGCATGCATGTTCATGTGTTTCTTTCAGGCAAAAAATGTTCCTCAAACCGCTCCATAATGGCTGCATAATAGTCCTCTTCATTATCTCATGTGAACGTGAAGGTGCTAAATATTTGCTCTGTCTCTTTGCCCATAGCATACAAAAGTGTACTGACTTGTACATCACCATCTTCCTGGTCAAGCTTTGTAGCAATCCGATAGCGGGAGAAGCGCTGCTTCCAGGCGGGCCATGCTGACGGCTGGGTAAAGTCGAATGGCTCTGGTGCATGAAACTTCACCATTTTGATGCTTCAATCTTTCTCTTTTCTAATGCAGTCGATTTAACCACTGTCATGAAGTCGAGTCATTCCTGTTTTATAATCCAGCAACATTTATTTGTAGGTTTCTTCAGATATGTGAAACACAACAGTTGTTATATATTGCAGCACAACTTCCTTATCTCTTTTATGTCCATCTTATTCTGCTGTGCCTCCTAGTGGTTAGGAACAGAACTAATAATAAATCACATCACAGCTGTTTACCATTGTTCTTGTCACAATCCTCAGTGTTTAGACCCATATGCAGGCAGGCGAGCGAGGCAGGAGTTCAAATAAAATAAATTTATATAAACAACAAAACAAAACGCTGTCAATGCAGCAAAACTTACTCTGGCAAAACACGATCAGGAACAAGACTGAACAGGACATCAGAGTAAACGGGCAGAGCAGATCATTGGGTGGACGAAAACAGACAGGGCAGAGGACTGAGATGTCTGAGTGAATACAGAACAATGACCTGATGAGGAGAGAAAGGCTTTTTATAAGACAGAGGGAGAGTGAGTAATGAGAGCACCTGGGCAGGTGGCTGATGAGGGACAGGTGTGAATGATAAAGACTGAGGACTGGAGAGGCAGACTGAGGAGTGAGTGGAAAATGACAACAGAATCAGATACAGGGGAACAGAATCACACAAGGGGCAGAATGAAATAAATACTAAGTAGAGAAGGAAAATACACAGAAATACCAGACAGTTAAAGTCAAGTCATATTTATTTATAGAGCACAATTTAAAACATATAGACTGTTATCAAAGTGCTTAACACTAATGGTAACACTAAGAAATAAAAAGCAGTAAGAATATACCTTAAAAATTAAAACAACAGCATTAAAATGAAGACATGGAACAAGATATACTAAATCAACTCACACAGTATGAAACGCCAGAGAGAACAGATATGTTTTTAGCAGGGATTTGAACACAGGAAGGGAGGTGGCATGCCTAATGTTGGGGGGTAGGTTGTTCCCATGACTGAAAACGCCCGATCTCCTCGGAGCTTCAGTCGTGTTTTTGGAACAACCAAAAGCAGCTGATCGGATGATCTCAGAGCCCGAGAGGGAACATATGGTTCCAGTAGCTCAGAGAGGTAGATGGGTGCGAGGCCATTTAGGCACTTATAGGTCAGGAGGAGAATTTTGAAATCAATCCTAGTTCTCACAGGAAGCCAGTGTAGGGAGGACAGAACTGGTGTGATGTGCTCATACCTCGGTGTACCGGTTAAAAGCCGAGCTGCACCATTCTGGACGAGCTGTAGCCGTGAGATAGAGGCCTGGCTGACCCCAGCATACAGTGAATTACAATAGT
>NW_023628803.1:0-2105 GCF_014905685.2 Nematolebias whitei | reverse complement strand
TAAATTTTCAGTGACAAAAACAAAGGCAATGATATTTACACGGAAAAGAATTACAGAAGTCAAAAAACTAAAACTATACAATCAAGAAATAGAACAAGTTAAGAGTATAAAGTTTTTGGGAATGTGGTTTGATGGAAAAAGTAATATGGAATATTCACATTCAGAAAATTATTGATAAATGTAAAAGGGTCTTAAATACTATGAGATGTTTGGCGGGAAATGAATGGGGAGCAGACAGAACAGCATTAAAGAGAATATACACCGGGCTGATCAGGTCAACTATAGACTATGGCAGTGTAATCTATAGCTCTGCAGCAAAAACACATCTGGAGAAACTTGACAATATACAACATCAAGCACTAAGAATCTGTACAGGAGCATTCAGGACCACCCCAACTGCAGCACTTAAAGTAGAGATGGGAGAGATGCCTTTAGAACTGAGAAGAACACAGCTAGCAATACATTACTGGATCAACTTACAAGGAAATAACCCGGATCATCCAACATTAGACATTTTAAAACCATGCTGGGAAAAAGCAAAGAGAGAAACAGGAAGCTTCGGTTGGATAATCAATCAGAAGATACAAGAAGTTCAAATAAGAAACCTAACAATAAGTCCAATAATACCGTTACCAACAATACCACCATGGATACTACCATCTGCAAAAGTAGATTTTACACTTATGGAAAAGAAAAAAGATAAAAAAATCACTTTTAACTCCTATACAGTACAGAAATATATAAATAATTATTATGGTTATGTTCAGATTTACACAGACGCATCAAAAGACACAACAGGGAAAATAGGAATAGCAATTATCATACCAGAGTTCCATAAGAAACAAGTTAAACGTATTACAAATGGATTGTCAGTATACACCGGGGAAATGTTGGCAGTGTTATTGGCGGTACAATGGATAGAAGATGTCAGACCATTAAAAACAATAGTATGTTCAGATTCAAGTTCATCACTTGCAAGTTTACAGCACAGCCACTCAGACAGCAGACCAGACATTTTATTAGAAATCCAGCAAACATTATTCAGAATAATGATGATGGGTTTGGAAGTTGTATTTCTGTGGGTACCAGCACACACTGGGGTTGAAGGAAATGAAGCAGCAGACAGGGAAGCAAAAAGAGCAACAAAACAACAAGTTAACTTTATAATAACTACAAGCAAATCAGAAGCAAGAAGCATGGTTAAAGAAAAACTGAAGGAAAAGTGGCAGAAAGAATGGAATGAAGAAAACAAAGGAAGATGGTATTATAAGATCCAAAGAAGAGTGGGAGAGATGAGAACAGGAGGGAGAAACAGAAGAGAAGAGAGACTAGTAACAAGACTGAGATTTGGACACACTGGACTGAACAACACATTATTCACACTACATAAACACGAAACAGGAAATTGTCAGTATTGTGGAGAGACAGAAACAATAGAGCATGTGATTTTAAGTTGTCAGAGATATGAGAGAGAAAGAAGACACATGATGGAGGAACTTAGAAAGATTAAAGAAACATTAAATATCACAAACATACTACAGAAAGAGTCAGGGAGTAAAAGTGTAAAAATTTTGATAAGGTTCTTCATTAAAACAAAGCTGATCAATAGGATATGATTAGGACAGACAACACATACACAAGTAAATAGAATTTATTTATTTTATTTATTTATTTATTTTAAAAAGCATTCTGACCCACACTCCATACCAGTCGGTGGCGGTAATGCACACCATAAGTTGTTTGCCAACCGCCAATAAAACTGAAGAAGAAGAAGAAGAACATGCATGTTTTTGATCAGTGGGAGGAAACTGGAGTACCCAGTGTAGCGATATGGGGTATGTTTTGATTATCAGTTATGAGTTAAGCTCATAAAATATGCATGTATTATGCAAATAACCTCGTTGTTTGGACACCACCTCTCTTTTGGAGAGGAAAATCAGTCTCTATTTACCCCAAAATAATGTAAATTGAACGTGAATTATTTTCTCATGTTTAAAGGGCATCAAATCAATTAATACACACAGTTAAGCCAACAATAAATCACAAATTCAGTTGTTGTTTATGTATTTTATTATAAAAATAATAATCTGTGATATATACAAAGT
>NW_023628802.1:0-2106 GCF_014905685.2 Nematolebias whitei | reverse complement strand
GCCAGCTGTTACTGACACCATCATTCCACAAACAGTGATACCAAAGCATTATAATAACATACCATTCAGATCAAATGACACAGAATAAGATAAGATGGCTCACACATGAGGATCATTATATAATGAAGTATCACACACACATACATGTTTCCCCTGACAAAAACATAAACAGCATTCAGAACACACAACCTACAGATGTGGACAGTAACCGTGGTAACGGACCACAAACCTCCACACCTCACAGACTATTTAACAACAAACCTGAGAACTGAACACTTTAGTTCTGTGTGACCTCTTGTGGGTCTTTAATAGGTCATGGGACAAATCCTGTACTGGTTTTTGAGTTTGTGGCAACTCACTGGGAGCAAACAAACTCCACTTGAGTTGGGTGCAGGATGGTGTCAGGTAATTTTAGCTTCAAGTATAAAAGTAGCCTAATACTACAGTAAAGTTGGAGTTTAACCTGGACAATTCTGACATTGTTTCATCCATATTTTGATGTTAACACGTGATGTAAACATTATTCAGCTTACAGGAATGACATTGTAGTAATTTATAAAAACTATAAGGTTAGTCTCATTAAAACACAATTAGTTCATCTGCATGAGAGACCTGTTAATTAACCAAGTAACTAACTGATTAAATCACAATTCTCTCAGGAATTAACACAAATAACATTTCATGGGGTCTGACTGTTTGAAAAAACAAGTAATTTGATTGGTTGGTTGGTTCTCTCCACATATTGCACAACCACTGAACCAGTATTTTAGAAACAACATCTATAGTTCAAATTATGATCTAAGGTTTAATTAGTTTGTTTTTAAAGTATTCTTAAGAAACTAGGAGCAAATCATAGATTGGAAACTTGTTGAAAACTGTCACAGAAAATCTTTTACAAAATCAAAAATGTTATTTGGGTGATAAGATACCAGTTGTATCTCATGTCCTATAATAGTTATTTTATTATTTTCTGTTAGAAAGTTTTCACTCCTGTGTGGACTCTCATGTGTGTGTTTAAACTTGCCTTCCGACTAAATCTTTGTCCACAAAGTTCACACGGAAACGGCTTGTCTCCTGTGTGGACGCTCATGTGTGAGTTTAAATGTGCCTTCTCACTAAACCTTTGTCCACAAAGTTCACACGGAAACGGCTTGTCTCCTGTGTGGACTCTCATGTGTGTGTTTAAACTTGTCTTCCGACTAAACCTTTGTCCACAAAGTTCACAAGGAAACGGCTTGTCTCCTGTGTGGACTCTCATGTGTGTGTTTAAACTTGCCTTCTGACTAAATCTTTGTCCACAAAGTTCACACGGAAACGGCTTGTCTCCTGTGTGGACTCTCATGTGTGTGTTTAAATGTGTCTTCCAACTAAACCTATGTCCACAAAGTTCACAAGGAAACGGCTTGTCTCCTGTGTGGACTCTCATGTGTGTGTTTAAATGTGTCTTCCGACTAAACCTTTGTCCACAAAGTTCACAAGGAAACGGCTTGTCTCCTGTGTGGACTCTCATGTGACTGTTTAAACTTGTCTTCTGACTAAACCTTTGTCCACAAAGTTCACACGGAAACGGCTTGTCTCCGGTGTGGACTCTCATGTGTTGGTTTAAATGTGTCTTCTGACTAAACCTTTGTCCACAAAGTTCACAAGGAAACGGCTTGTCTCCGGTGTGGACTCTAATGTGTTGGTTTAAAGCATTCTTCCAACTAAATCGTTGTCCACAAAGTTCACACGGAAACGGCTTGTCTCCTGTGTGGACTCTCATGTGTGAGTTTAAATCTGATTTGGAAGAAAATATTTTACCACAGTCATCACAGCTTATTGATTTTGGTCTTGCCTGGACTTTCCTGCGTGACTCTACATGTTTCTTCTCTCCAACACACTTCTTATTAAGCAGACAGCTTGAAGACTTCACTCCTGAATGACTTGTCATGTGTCTTTGAAGAGTCCGGTTACTGACATACTGCTTACCACACTCAGAGCAGCTCAAAGATTTGTTGACAGTTTTTACCTCTGATTCAGGAGCCCTGCTCTCCTTCCAGTCTTTCATACTGTCTTCATGTTCTGATTCAGAGTCTGATGAGTTCTTTAGCAGAGAGTCAGGATCGG
>NW_023628801.1:723-2106 GCF_014905685.2 Nematolebias whitei | reverse complement strand
TGTTTCTTCGTCAGGTAACATGCCTGCTTCTTCTTTTTTGCTCCCTGTGCCTGTTTGGTTTTGAAATACTCTAAAAACTAAGGGGAACTGCTGAGTACTGAGGGGGGCATTCCTTTTTTTACCCCTCGAAGGATCATAGGGCCAGGCTCGTTGCACAGCCTGCTCGAGCAAGTCTCTGGGATTCAAATTTTTCCTGTGCTGCTGCTTCTCCTTTCTTTCTTTTAATTCTCCTAGTTCTGGATATAATGGTGGGGCCAAAGGTGTTACCTTTAGAGAGCTGTAGATGAGTTCTTGGTCATACTGTTGTTCCATTAGGCATCCCTCTAAGGTCTTGGTTTCCTCCTCGTCAAGTTGAGCCTTGAAAGATTTGAGGGGACTGTGATACCTCCTTACTTGCCAGCCCATTGCTCTCTCAGAGTGCAGCAGTTGGCCTTCCTCCATCTGTGTGTCACAGGCTGAACAGTATTTTACTTCGGTTCCATCCCACTCGCATGCACAGTCTTTTGGGCCTTTTCCACTTTTATCCCATTGTGTGATGATAATTGCTCGAGGTAATGTGGTAATCCTGCATTCTCCACAAATGAATGCATCCATCACCTTTACAGGTTTTAGTTGCAGCTGTCGTGTGTCCATCTTATTTATTTTAGGCTTGATGGGTTTCTTCTTCCCTGGTCCTTCCCAGAGAAGAGGCAATCCACTTGGTTTCAGGCAGAGCGTGCAGTTGTTCTCCAGCAAGCTCCACTTGAAGGTCTCTCCTTCCTTTGACAGGTATCCTTTTTTCGCATACTCCAATGTGCTCAAGGCCCTACCCGTCCAAAGCCCTGAAACTGTTCTTTTTAGTATCACTCCCCCACATATAGTGGCCATTCTAATATAGGGGAGCATGGTGCTTGGTTCTGTGGCCATACTCTGGTTTCTGGTTTCAAATAGCTAGGAATTGGCTTCAGTTGCTCTATTCCTTGGATCCCTTTCTTCACTAGCTCAACTATGTTTTTGTCTAACACTTTTCTCACTCTGTCTGTGGCGTTGTATTTGGGCTTCACTGCAACTGCTTATGGGTGATCCTGTGCTCTGACCCACACCTTCTGTCCCACTCTGAATGGGGCCTCAGAGTCTGACTGTTCCTCTTTATCCCCAGAGCTCTGCCCAACTTCAGGCGTGCTAAACCGTCGTTGGTTGAGCTCTTCTGAGGGGGAGGGTCTACTAGCTCATCTCCTGTCATTCAAGGCTTGACCTATCTCCACAGTTTTAGTACTCCATTCTTTGGTGTTAGCATTTTTAGCTATCCAATTTTTGACTAAACCTATGGTTCTTTCTGCTACTCCACTGGCTTGGAGTGTGTAAGGAGGCGAATAAACGCGCACAACTCCAAAAGTCTGACAC
>NW_023628801.1:0-623 GCF_014905685.2 Nematolebias whitei | reverse complement strand
GTGTGTAAGGAGGCGAATAAACGCGCACAACTCCAAAAGTCTGACACCAGTGATCTACCTGTGCATTGCGGAAATGTGTCCCATTATCGGTTCTCAACTCTTTTGGAACTCCTAACGACCCACAGACCTGCTCCAGCATACTAACAACACTGTTGCCATTAGCTTTTCTAGCTGGTTTCACCACCACGTACCCTGACATCGAGTCTACCAGCACTAGAAGGTATTTCTCTCCCTTCTTGCCTGTAACTCCCATGGGCCCAGCTACATCCATGCATACTGAGCCCCATGGTGTGGTACTTTTGATGGTTTGTCCATCCACTCGGTGTCCTCGCCTTCCTGCGTTGTATTGACCACATACTTCACAGTTTTGCAACACCTTGCGGACCTGTTTCAACGGGACCCAGAGCTCCTGACACTCCAACTCCTTACGTGTGGGTTGTATGCCTGCATGACCTAGACCCACATGCACGCCCCGTACTACCTGCTCCACGTACTTCTCTGGGACCCTCCGACCTTTGGAGGTTCTGTCCCACTCCTCGATCCCGACAAAGACTATTTTTCTCTGCTGTACATAATGGTCTACTTCTTAGTTGCCTTGCCAGTATTTTCCTTCTCTAGTGTGG
>NW_023628800.1:148-2106 GCF_014905685.2 Nematolebias whitei | reverse complement strand
CCCTGTGGGAGCATTTGCTCTCACAGTTATTTCTCCCCATCCCTCACCATGCACCTCCACCCTCTTCATTTCAATTCCATACATTTAGGGTTGTTTGGGCTCGGGTGTGCTGCAACAATTTTACATCTTTGTTGACCATAGCCACCTGGGACTCAATTTTATTGTACACCTTAGACATTCATTCATAACATCCTCATGACATTCATATATAGGAATTTGAGGTGGGCACATGGCTATGGGTGGTGGGATGACCTTACTCTCACCCCCTGTGCCTGTGCTCACTTACAACGGTTGCATTTAGACACTAGGGTTTGGATAGAGTTGGGGTGGAGGGGAAACTGGCACCATGCCAGCCTTTGCTCCTTCTTCTTTCCTTTTTAATGGCACTATACAACAACACACATCAACAGCACATCTAGGGGTGGGGGTGTATGTGTCGGGGTCTTATTTTTAGTTATTTATTTATTTATTTATTTATTTTTCTCCTCTTCCTACCCACCTAGTTCCCTGACTGCCATTCCGGGGGTGGGGTCCGGGAGAAGGGCAGGCCGTCGGGTGTTGACCAGGACTATGTGGGGGTTCAGGGTCTGGGGGTTGCCATGGGCGGTGCTGGCGCTGTGCTCTCCCTGGGGTTGTTTGGACCCCCTGAGCTTGGCTCTTGGGTGCCATGGTTGGCCCGCTGGCCGGGGTGGCTGCCGGGGCCTGGCGGGCGGTCGGCTGGGGGTGCGTGCTTGGTTGTTGGCGGTGTGTGGGGGTGGTCGGTGGCGTGTCCTCTTCATGGTGGGGGGGTATCCTGTCGGCGGGGCATGGCCTGGGCCGGGTCTGGGGTATTGGCTCTTCTCCGCTCAAGAATGAATGGGTTTACCTCCTGGGTTTGGGCATGGGCTGCCCCCTGTAGAGGGCGGGTACATGTCTTGGACCTGGGGGGTATAGAGTGTGTATCGGGAATAAGAATGAAATGTATCGTTATTGTATGTCTTTGAGTGAATGAATGTGAGATTGAGGTTGGGATAGTGTGATTGTGTCTGTGTATGAATGGGTATTTGTTAGGCCGAGACTCGGACTGCCCCCTCTTTGATACAACTGGGGGTGCTTGGCATCGCGCCCCTATCGCGCGGCCCCCTGGTGGGGTGTGCCCTTGCCTGCCGGCGCGCTTGGGGCCCTTGGTATCGGGGGCTGGGCGCTTGGGCGTGTGTCGGCTCGGCCTGGTGTCTGCCTGGTGGGGCTCGGGTCCTCTGGCCCTGTCAGGCCTTGGCCTGGGTGGTGTGAGTCCTCGGTGCCCGGGCCTCGGTGCCTGGACCTGGACCTACATCGGTGCGGCGGGTGCCGACGGAGGCCTATGAGTTTGTCGCTGTTGGCCCCGGGGGGTCACTGTATGTGGTTGCGGGTGGGGATCTTCCGGTTCTCCCCTGTGGTCCCTTCTGGGGGGTGGGTGAGTGGTTCGCCCTGTGTGGGTGGCTCTGGGGGCTCCGCGGTCGGGGTCCCTCCTGGGGTCTTGGGCTCTGGTCCCCCCTTTTTTCGTCTGCCTCTGGTCTTGGGGGTCGGGTCTCTGCTGCTTCACAATTACTAATAAATGTTCTATTAGAGAAGCCTTATACACTTATGCATGCTCACAACCACACACAAATAGAAGCAGGGATGTTTATGTAGGCTTTATATGTAGATATATAGATATGTATGTGAGTGTATATTCATGTGTATGTATGTATGTATGTATGTATATAGGCGTAGGTATGGGTATATATATTTATGGAAACTTACTGCAAAGCCATGAATATTTTAAGTTCTTTATACATATGTATTTTGTTGCTGTGTTTTGTCATGTTCTTTGCAGGTGAACAGACAGTGGCCGGGTGTTTTGAAGTGTGCTCTATTTGTATATATTTCTTATATTTTGGAGTCTTACTTTGTCTTTTCTTTCTTTCTATCCTATTAAAAAAAAAAAAAAAAAAAAAAAA
>NW_023628799.1:0-2106 GCF_014905685.2 Nematolebias whitei | reverse complement strand
GTTGCCATAAAAAATAAAAAAAACGACAAATACAACAATTATATTCAAGTCTCTCTTGTGAATGAGTCCTCGTGGCTCAGTGGGACTAACCTGTTTAAATAAAGGTTGAATTAATATCTTCTATAGAAATCAAGAATTTATCCAGATGATCTAAGGTAAGCTGTAGCAGATCTGAACTACTGGCATGGAGGACAAGGTGGAGCATTCTTTTTTTTTTTTTTTTAGCTCAGTTTAAGTGTAGAAACATTGTGAAGTGTTTCAATGAACTTATCGTCATCGCTCAATTTTTTTTTTTTTAAAGAGAGAAGAAAGAAGAATAATTAAATAATAAAAGAGAAATAGATAAAACGAGAGACCACCACGACAAAACAACATGCACAGCACAATGCCACCCACAATATCACCATGAAACATTCGACATTGCACAAGGAATCATCTAGCTTCCACCACTACCCAACCTAGCGTGCATCTGTCACAGCACCTGAATCCAAACACCCGCGCAAGCACGCCTGCCACCACCAGATTTCTCCAAAAGAATGCCCAATAGTGGACGCGGGGGCCCACAGACCCGTCCCCCAGGACACAATGGCAACATAGGGAGGACCGGAGCCACAGACACACAGCGGCCCACAGGCCCGGAGCCCCAGGAGTCTCCCAACAGGGAGAACCGCACCCCCCCAGAGAGGAGCAGAGGAAAGAACCGGGTGACCCCAGCCACCACAATGCAGAGCCTCCAGGAAGCTGCAGCGACGAGCCCACGGGTCCGGCCGGCGACCCATGCCCCCCCCAAGTAGATCCGGCCATGGACACCGAGCCCCAAGCCCCGAGGCCACCCCCCGGCAGAGCCCCGACAGAGCCAGGGCACCCAGGCCCCGCCAGGCAGCAACCAGGGCAGACCGACGTGCACCCCACCACCCAGCCCAGACACCGAGAGCCACCAATGCACCGGCGGCAAGGGGGTCCCCCGCCAAAGGGGGGCACGACCGGGGGGAGTGGGCCCCACACCAAATGTGGGGCCCAAATTGATCCAAGAGAGGGGTACCACCAAAAACCCAACCTGAGCAACCAACAGGCACACACAGATAGCATGCACCATCTACCTGACAGCGACCACAGGCCGGCCCCAGCCCAAAGGGCAGAGCAGCAGGGAGCCGCAGCTGAGGAGGGCCGGCCCCCACATCAAGAGCCCCGCACCATAGGCCCGGAGACGCCCCAGCACGCCACCTATGCACCCCCCCACACACACAGCACCCCCACCGCAAATGCCACACAGGAAGACCAGTCAGTGCCCCGATGAGGCGAAGCCACGCCCCCAACTGCCGCCCTACACCACCAATGACCACACGTTCACTACCATAGCCGACCCCCCGCCGAAAGCCGGCAGCCACCCCGGTCAAAGTGCCGGCCATCGCAACCAGGAACCTAGATTACAAGAATCGGAACAGCCCAGGAGGAACCGAAGCACCGGCCCCATCACTGACCGCTCCCAAGGCCCAAAGCCCACCCACAGCCCAGACCCCAACAATGTGCCCCCCTCCCCCTCCATCCCAGACCCCTAGTGTCACACGGAGAAAGGAGGTGTTTGTGAAAAAAAAAATTAAATAAAAAAAATAACTAAATAAAAAAAAAAAATAATAATAATCTATATATGCATAAATAAATTATGAACAGACCCACTTCCTCCTCCTCCCACTCGAATATGGTGTTGATGCATGTTGTTATATAGTGCGTTTAAAATGGGGGGATGAGGTGGCGATCGGCACAGACCCACCTCTTGCCCAGAGAGCAGGCGGTGCCCTTTCACCCCTCATCTCCGCCCCGAACCCTAAATGTCTACATGCTACATATGAGAGTGGGCACAGGTCCGGGGAGGTGGAAATGGTAGTACATCCCACCACCGAAGTGCGATCATGTGCCCACTCCAGATCCTATATATGCATGTGTCGTGAGAGTGTTATAAGTGAGTGTCTAGGTTGTATATTAAAATTAGGGCCCAGGACCCCACCAGCCACGGAGATGGATGATTCTCCCTGTAGCTCAGTAGTGCACCTGAACCCCAAAACCCTGTTTGAGTGGTGGTGTGGTGGAGTGGGCGGAGGAGGACGT
>NW_023628798.1:1058-2106 GCF_014905685.2 Nematolebias whitei | reverse complement strand
GCCTGGAAGAGTAGTGGAAGTGGAAGATGATCGAAGCCTCGGAGCCTAGAAGAGTAGTGGAAGCGGAAGATGATCGAAGCTTCGGAGCCTGGAAGAGTAGTGAAAGTGGAAGATAGAGGTCTCGGAGTCTGGACGAGCAGTGGAAGTGGAAGAACGAGGTCTCGGAGACTGGAGGAGTAGTGGAAGCGGAAGATGATTGAAGCCTCAGAGCCTGGAAGAGTAGTGGAAGAAGAAGATGATCGAAGCCTTGGAGACTGGAAGAGTAGGGGAAGCGAGTGATCATTAAAGCCTCGGAGCCTGGAAGAGTAGTGAAAGTGGAAGATGATCGAAGCTTCGGAGCCTGGAAGAGTAGTGAAAGTTGAAGATAGAGGTCTCGGAGTCTGGACGAGCAGTTGAAGTGGAAGAACGAGGTCTCGGAGACTGGAGGATTAGTGGAAGCGGAAGATGATTGAAGCCTCAGAGCCTGGAAGAGTAGTGGAAGAAGAAGATGATCGAAGCCTCTGAGCCTAGAAGAGTAGTGGAAGCTGAAGATTATCGAAGCCTCGGAGCCTGGAAGAGTAGTGGAACTGGAAGATGATCGAATCCTCAGAGCCTATATGTGTTGTGGAAGCAGAAGATCAAGGTCTCGGAGACTGGAGGAGCAGGGGAAGCGGAAGACGATCGAAGCCTCGGACCCTGGAAGCGTAGTGGAAGCAGAAGATGATCAAAGCCTCAGAGCCTGGAAGAGTAGTGAACCGGAAGATGATCAAATCCTCGGAGCCTTGAAGAGTAGTGGAAGTGGAAGATGATTGATGTCTGGGAGCCTGGAAGAGTAGTGGAATTGGAAGATGATCGAAGCCTCGGAGCCTGGAAGAGTAGAGGAAGCAGAAGATGATAGAAGCCTCAGAGGCTGGAAGAGTATTGTAAGCGTAAGATCATCGATGCCTCGGAGCCTGAAAGAGTAGTAGAATCTGAAGAGGATCGAAGCCTCGGAGCCTGGAAGAGTAATGGAAGCGGAAGATGCTCGAAGCCTCGGATCCTTGAAGAGTAGTGGAAGCGGAATATGATC
>NW_023628798.1:0-1048 GCF_014905685.2 Nematolebias whitei | reverse complement strand
GCCTGGAAGAGTAGTGGAAGTGGAAGATGATCGAAGCCTCGGAGCCTAGAAGAGTAGTGGAAGCGGAAGATGATCGAAGCTTCGGAGCCTGGAAGAGTAGTGAAAGTGGAAGATAGAGGTCTCGGAGTCTGGACGAGCAGTGGAAGTGGAAGAACGAGGTCTCGGAGACTGGAGGAGTAGTGGAAGCGGAAGATGATTGAAGCCTCAGAGCCTGGAAGAGTAGTGGAAGAAGAAGATGATCGAAGCCTTGGAGACTGGAAGAGTAGGGGAAGCGAGTGATCATTAAAGCCTCGGAGCCTGGAAGAGTAGTGAAAGTGGAAGATGATCGAAGCTTCGGAGCCTGGAAGAGTAGTGAAAGTTGAAGATAGAGGTCTCGGAGTCTGGACGAGCAGTTGAAGTGGAAGAACGAGGTCTCGGAGACTGGAGGATTAGTGGAAGCGGAAGATGATTGAAGCCTCAGAGCCTGGAAGAGTAGTGGAAGAAGAAGATGATCGAAGCCTCTGAGCCTAGAAGAGTAGTGGAAGCTGAAGATTATCGAAGCCTCGGAGCCTGGAAGAGTAGTGGAACTGGAAGATGATCGAATCCTCAGAGCCTATATGTGTTGTGGAAGCAGAAGATCAAGGTCTCGGAGACTGGAGGAGCAGGGGAAGCGGAAGACGATCGAAGCCTCGGACCCTGGAAGCGTAGTGGAAGCAGAAGATGATCAAAGCCTCAGAGCCTGGAAGAGTAGTGAACCGGAAGATGATCAAATCCTCGGAGCCTTGAAGAGTAGTGGAAGTGGAAGATGATTGATGTCTGGGAGCCTGGAAGAGTAGTGGAATTGGAAGATGATCGAAGCCTCGGAGCCTGGAAGAGTAGAGGAAGCAGAAGATGATAGAAGCCTCAGAGGCTGGAAGAGTATTGTAAGCGTAAGATCATCGATGCCTCGGAGCCTGAAAGAGTAGTAGAATCTGAAGAGGATCGAAGCCTCGGAGCCTGGAAGAGTAATGGAAGCGGAAGATGCTCGAAGCCTCGGATCCTTGAAGAGTAGTGGAAGCGGAATATGATC
>NW_023628797.1:0-2107 GCF_014905685.2 Nematolebias whitei | reverse complement strand
CGTCATCGTTCGTGTGTGTGTTTACCCCCCCTTCTTCCGATGAGGGGTTGTTTGAGGCAACAACAGCAATGTCTTGGTGTGTTCCACCGACATCTGTTATGTTGTCATTCGCGCCCTCGGATGTAATAGGAATTACATTACTGCAAAGTGCTCCTGGTTGGGTTCCCGTGTCAGTGTGTTTCAAAGTTTCTAACAACCTGCGTAGTTTCTCTGTCTCTTCCGAGCTCAGAGGTGTAGGGCCTTGTTTCTGGAACTTTTGTGATTTTTTCGCCTCGGTTCGTTTCATCCGAGGTGGGGGACGGTCAGGTACGTCTTGCGGGGGTTCCTTTACGTACTGCCCCTGATGATATGGTTTCTCATATCGTTGCGTCCTGCGCCCACCCAATTTTCCAAACAAAAAGGCTCCCTTTTCAAGAGGAGCCTTTTTGTCCCAGCGTGCACCTTCAGGACGCGGTTTGTTAGCTTGAACAGACTGTTTTCTCTCTTTCTTCTTAGGAGGAGGCGGCGAAGCACGTCGTCCTTCTAGTTCAAGAGGGAGGGGTTTAACCTTTACACTAGGAAACACTTCTATGGGCGTCTTAGCATGAGAACATGCTTCAAACACATTCACAGCACACTGCTTAATCTCACTGATGGATTTTTCTCTGAAATTTGCCATCATTTGTACTGATTTTTTAAAATCAGAGTGGAGATTTTTGCTGAAAACAAACTTAAAACCATCATCTTCTTCCATTCCGGTCTCATTTCTGTTACCAAAATAAGCTTGGAAGATTCTTTTGTAATAAACCTTTGGATGTTCAGTTTTACCCTGAGTGACCTTGTCTGCAGCTGGGAAACCAGCAGGTCCCGTGCAGGGGTCGTACTCTCTGATCAAAGCTTCACACAGAAGGTTGTAATCCCTCTTCGTTGCATCAGGTAGACGCTCGATGAAGGTGAACACCTCTCTGTCCGAAGTGAGCCGTATCAGACTGATCTTATCCTCTGTCGTAGCATTAGGATAAGATCTCAATCTGAACTCCAGATCTTTGAGATACGCTTTTGTTCCAGCTGACCCCATGGGTCCGGGAACAAAACGTTGTACATATTTTGAGATTTTCTGCAAATCATCCATTGAAGGAGACTGTATCAACGGTCTAACTTGTGTGACTGGTGGTGCAGACTGGTCAAGGCCTGCCCCTACCGCCCATGGTGGGGGTGGGGGTGGCTGATAAGGGGTGGTAGGAGGAGGTGCATATTGGTGCAGGTCTGTCCCCACCCTCCGAGATGGGGGTGGAGAGTACTGCATGGTGTCAGGAGGAAGAGGTGCAAGTGGGTGCAGGTCTGTCCCTACCACCCGCGGTGGGGATGGAGATGACTGCATGGTGTATACCGATTCAGTGAGATGATATCGGTGCAGGTCCATCCCCGCCGCCCGAGATGGGGTTGGGGGTGGCCGCATGGCGTTAAGGTGAGGAGGTGCAACAGCACCTGTCTGGGGTGGCTGTAGCTGACCCTGTTCGTTTCCGAGTCTCAAACCAGCTAGCTCCATGTCAGAAATCAGGTTTGTAGCTGTAGCAAGCCTCTCCTCACAAGCTGTTAGGCGCGCCTGTATTGACTGATTTTCACTTTGTAATTTCAGCCAATTTCTGAGTATTATCTCCTTGTCTGCTTTGCAATCGTCCCGTTCCTTTAATGCCACCTGCAACTGTGCTTGTAACATATTGTTATCTGCACACGCGGCTTCGTACGCTCGTTCCTTATCCCTAATCCTCTCCTCATATGATTGAGCCTGTTCTGACAGCTCAGTCTTTGAGAGGTCCCTATCAGTCTGAATTTGTTGTTTCAGCAACTCAGATTCATTTAACAATTTGTCACACCTCTCCTCATATGATTCATATCCGTTGAACAGCAAGGTATTTCGTTCAACCATACGGTCCAGTTCCGCCTTCAGAAGCAGAGCAATCTTTGCCAACCGTTCACGGCTGGATTTCGTGTCCTCCTTCATTTTAGCTGCTGTTGACAACGTCTGCAGCTCCTCATATCTTTGATCGTCATCAAGGTCTAGCAATTTCTCTAATTGGTTACCAACAATTGAATTTGTTAAAATGTGTAACGCTGTCTGGACAGC
>NW_023628796.1:0-2107 GCF_014905685.2 Nematolebias whitei | reverse complement strand
TGGACCTGGAGCCTTTTTATTGGACATGCTTTTGAGGGCTTCCTGGAGTTCCACTGGTGTCAGTGGTGAATCCAGCTCCATTGTTTGACTATCTGATAGTTTAGGAAGTGTTATTTTATCCAGGAATTCATTAATTTCATTATCTGATGGGTTTATCTGGGGCGAATACAATTCTTTATAAAAATCTCTGAAAATGCTGTTAATTCTTTCAGGATCGTAAACTGTATTCCCAGTCGAGTCTTTAACACCAACTATAGTTGTTTTTTCCTTATTTATTTTGAGCTGTTTAGCTAGAAAGCTACTTGACTTATTGCTCTGTTCAAAATTTTCGATTCTAAGTCGTTGTATTAAGAATTGAGTTTTTTTGTTAATACATTCTTTTAATTCCAATTTTGCTTTACGCATTTTATCCAGCATTTCTTCATCTTGAGAGGCTTCTAACAATTTAATGGTTTCTTCTAGTTCCTGAATATGTTTATTTTCTTTTTTCTTCTTTTGTGATGAGAATGAAATTATTTTACCTCTCATTACAGCTTTACCTGCCTCCCAGAGAATAGATGCTGATGTTCCAGGCATGTCATTGTACTCCAGATATGAAGCCCACTCTTCTGTAAAATATTTGATAAAATCTACATCTTCAAGCAGTGATGTATTAAATCTCCAGTTTATACTTTTAGGGATTTCTTTTCTGTTTGCTAGATTTAAACAGACAGGAGCATGATCACTGACAGCTATAGGGTGAATCTCAGAGTCCGAGATGTCCGTCAACAACGAGCTGCTGACTAAAAAATAATCCAGACGAGAGTAAGAGTGATGGACAGAAGAGAAGAAAGTATACTCTCTACGATTCAGGTGAAGAGATCGCCATGCATCACAAAGTCCATAATCACTCATGTACTGTTTAACTATATTTATGGACTGCCAACTACGCTGAGTTCGTGCTCTACTACATCTGTCTAATTCTTCATTTAGACCAAAGTTGAGGTCACCTCCAAGTATAAGTGAGCAATCCAAGTGATCAGAAAGTGCTGAGAAAAAATCATGAAAAAAGAGGTGTCATCAACATTTGGGGCATATATGCTGACAATACACAACTTATAGTTATTTATATAAAGTTTTATTATTAAATATCTACCCTCTGGATCTGTGACTGTGTCTAGTATTTTAAAGTTAACATTTTTGTGTATTAATATTGCCACTCCTCTTTGTCTTGAGTTATAGCAGGCACAAAACACATTGGGAAAATCAGTTGATTTAAGATCATCTGCAGCTGTCGTAGATTTATGAATCTCTTGTAAAAAGACAACATCTGCCTGTAATCTTTTAAGCTGGTTAAAGATTCCTAATCTTTTTTGTTGAGTACTGGTTCCAATAACATTCCAAGTTACAAACCTTACTGTGCCCATATTTGTACGTGCGTAGTTAAAGTTGACCAGTGCATGTCACCATGGATACAAATAGATCTAAATAAAATCTGAGTTAATGCTTGAGCTAGCCTGTTTAGATCTTCACAAACAGTGATGTTGGAAGTGGAAAGATACCAGAAGATTGAGTAGATGCTGGATGTTGTTGAGGTGGAAAGATATGAAGTTCTCATATGAGGTGTCCGTGTGTGTTCTCTTATGAGGTGTGTGTGTGCGTGTGTACTTGTGGGCTTGTGTGTAAATGATTGCTGGGTGGTAAAGAAGCAAAGAGAAAAATTAAAAAAAAGAATGACGCAGAGATGCGTTGACACAAAAAAAAAAAAAAAAAAAAAGAAAAGTGGAAAAAATAAACAAACAAACAAAACAGCTGTGACACCGTTCACCTTCACCAGTGCAGACACCCGAGCTGTGCTTTACATTTTATTTACAGATGCCAGTTAATTTACTTCCATTATTACCATTTAAATTATCACCACTAAACCCCAGCTGCAGGGCCACCGTCACCAAAAGCCAAACTTTAAATAGTTCCTTACTTTCCTTTCATAGTTAGTCCAATTTATATATATAGATATATATACACATATATACATATACATACATATATACATATATATATATATATATATATATATATATACACACATATACATACATACATACATACATACACATACACATATATA
>NW_023628795.1:0-2108 GCF_014905685.2 Nematolebias whitei | reverse complement strand
CCAATCCACTTTTTTTTTTACTTCCGATCCCGATACCTAAAGCTGGATATCGACCGATCCCGATCCCGATCCCGTTCCCGTTCCCGTTCCGATATCATCATCATCGATGATTTCACATGAGGCTGTACTAATCTCCTCTCAAGTACAATTTGTACAAATATATGCATGCATGTCCAAAAAGGCAACTTGAGGTAAGTTTTATTAATGTTGGATAAGTTTCAAAGTTATAATTAAATTCTGCTAACACAAAACATGTTTGACCGCAGCAGGCGGTCTGATTTCGGGTCAGCCGCACTCAGTCTGTCCCTCCTCAGAGACGGGCAGACTGAACGGGGCAGATTGGATGCGGCTGGCTGGGGTCGAGTTGCCTGTTCGGGTTCAGCGAGATGAGCAGACCGTTGAAGTCACAGAGCTCGAATGTCCAACTTAAAACTAACTTTACCGCGGTTTAATGTGGCGCTATGGCTCTGCAGACATTGCACGTTGCTGTCTTGCTTTGTGGTGTTTTATGTGTAAAATACTTCCACACAGCAGACATGTTTCGATGAAAAGATGGTTAGCTGTTAGCCACAGTGCTGCTAACTCAGTCCTCACGTTGTAGCTGGCTGCAAACTATGAAATGGATTTCCTGAATGTGAGGCTGGTCTTATTACTCTGGGTTCATGAGACATGCCGCCGTTCAGGAAATCCATTCCATAGTTTGAAGCCAACATGCATCACGGATCGGAAATCTCTGCAGGTTGGATTGGAAAAATCCGGTACGTAAATTATGCTGTATCGGAGGCCGATACCGGATCGGCCCCATCCCTAATATATATATGTATATACGTGCGTGAGTGTATAAAGGCGTTTTAAACCCCACACTCTTGCAATTTTCTAAACAATGTTTCTAAATGCTAAACGCTCTAAAAGAGCACAGTGTCATTTCAGCAAGTGCTCTTGGCCTGCACAATGCTGCAGGAGGAAGCTTTTTCTGCAACTTTGGGCCGCACACAGGTGCAGCAAATGCTAAATAATTTAAAATAATTTATTTTAAACAAAAAATTCCATGCCGATCGTGATGCTCATCCATCAGTCAGCTAATTATGTGTCATGTTCAAACTTATTCTGAAAAACCGCCATAGAGCAAGACTGCGATATAAACGAACCGCGAAGTAGCGAGGGACTACTGTACTCATATGATTCGGACGGTATGGGATAAAAAGTTAACAAAAAAAAACTTCGGACAAGCACTTTCATTTTGTAATTTTCTTTCAATAAGCCTATACTGTAATGCCAGTCAAAAAAACTGCACTACCCAGAAGCCAACAGTGTTTCTGGCTGCAGCTTTCTGTTGAAATGGAGGGCAAATTTTACAACGCAAAGTCAGAAGTAATGATCTATCTATGAAGTTCACAGAACTGGCAGGAAAGTCACAAATAATCGTGAAGCTTCCTGAAGCTCAATTATCAACGTGCACATTAACCTGGACAGGGCGGTGGATTCGTGGCTGCAGGGTAGGCCTGCCGAACCAGAACCGAGCTGCTGTTCTGCAGAGCTAGTGAGTAAAACTTTGCAGTAGTGTGTACAGTACATACAGTATACATATGTTGTTTAAATTACGTATGTTTAAGAGTTTAGAACAAGCAAGATTGTTGGAAGGGTTTATAAAGCCTTAAAATATTTATAAATACTAAAAAAAATAGTGTTCCTACATCGAGTTTTTTTACCTATCGATCGTGGTTATGTGTGAAAGGTAACCCCCGCGATAATCAAGGGACTACTGTAAAACCAATTAATGTTGGCTGCCACAGCTAGTTTAGAATACTGTACAGGTCCTTCTCAAAAAATTAGCATATTGTGATAAAGGTCTTTATTTTCCATAATGTAATGATAAAAATGAAACTTTTATATATTTCAGATTCATTGCACACCAACTGAAATATTTCAGGTCTTTAATTGTTTTAATACTGATGATTATGGCATACAGCTCATGAAAACCCAAAATGCCTGTCCCAAAAAATTAGCATATCATGAAAAGGTTCTTTAAACAAGCTATTAACCTAACCGTCTGAATCAACAACGTAACTCTAAACACCTGCAAAAGATTCCTGAGGCTTTTAAAAACT
>NW_023628794.1:1066-2108 GCF_014905685.2 Nematolebias whitei | reverse complement strand
GAGGCTGAGGCTGAAGTCGGCAACTGGTCCGGTCAGATTCTGCTCCAATTAGCTTCAATCCAACAGCAGAGGTGGAAGGAGGGGCGTGACGGTGCAATGAGCTGTTGCTGAGAACCTAGGAAGAAACTGTGCGTGAGTATTATGATAAAACTTTGGTAAGTCCGTATTTATTTAAATAAAAACTGTTTAATTAAATATAAGATAATTAAGAAAGTCCTAAATATTACTAATAAACTTTTTTCATTCGATCAAACAAACTGGACGAGGAGACTTTGCAGAGCCTGGAATTGTTTGTTGACGAGTGTTTCGAAAGCTTAGTCATGGGTAAGCCTAAGGAAACATCCGGTGCTGCTAGCAATTCAGCTAACATCCCCAATGCTAAGCGGCATCGACAGGGCAGCTCAGACAGCGTTACGGCACCGTCTCCTGACGATTCAGGTTTAAAGGAGATATTGGAGTCAATTGACCAGAAGCTAACTAGCTTGGACGCCCGACTAGCATTAGTAGAGATGCTACATAAAGAGTTTCAAGGCCTCAGGGAGTCTTTGGAATTCAGCCAACAACAGGTAGCATCACTTGCTAGTGAAAATCAGGAGCTTAGAGGAACGGTTAAACAACTCACCGAGGAGATGACGCTGCTATCCGGGGATAATAAAAAAATCAAAGAATCGATCCTGGATATCCAAGCCCGGAGCATGCGGGACAACCTCGTCTTCTCGGGAATACCGGAGCGAGCGGACGAAGACCCTGAGGCCTCCGTCCGTGACTTCATTCAGAACCAGCTGAAGTTGCCGAGTGATGCGGTTAATTCCATCACTTTTCACCGGGTCCACCGCCTCGGAGGTAAGAAGCCTGGAAGCAATCGGCCACGGCCGATTGTAGCTAAGTTTGAACATTACAAACAGAAAGAACAAATTAAAAGCCGAGGTAGAGAACTGCGTGACACGAACTTTAGCATGAACGACCAATTCCCTGCAGAGATTCTGAGTAGAAGGCGCGTCCTGTTCCCGATTAGAAAGAAAAATATAAACGAGGGCAGAAG
>NW_023628794.1:353-966 GCF_014905685.2 Nematolebias whitei | reverse complement strand
TACATCAATGGTCAGCTGTTTAGAGATCCAGAGGTTACTCCCTGGCTCTATTAGTAATATAAAAAAGGTAAGTATGATCTTCAGTTGCTAATTTTACTTAAAATGTATTAGCAAGCATATATATTCATATTACTTACCAGATATTTATGTAATTTTTCAGCACAGCTCGGTTGGTGGGTTACACAGATGGTGGTGGTACACGGTGGCATGACACTTAATGTGGTAAGGGGGTTCTTTTTTTATTTTTTCTTCTTTTATCTTTATGTGTTTATTGTGTTTATTATCATCTCACTTTATTTTTTTTGTCTCTATTTTTCTGACTCAATAATTATTAGCACACAGGCACAAAGGCTTATATATATCCATATACATACATACAAATACCTCATAAAGGAATACATGCATGATTTACCTTCAAAAACAGCACTTAGTTTATCTATAAATCATAAATAATCAATCATTAAGGATTATGTTATTGTCTGGGTGTTTTACTATTTTTGATATTTGTGATAATGGGTGTGGTTTAATTATATTTTCACAAGCACAAATATGGGCATCTTAAGGTTTGTCACATGGAATATTAATGGAGCCGGTAGCCAACATAAAAAAAATA
>NW_023628794.1:0-253 GCF_014905685.2 Nematolebias whitei | reverse complement strand
AAAAAAAAAATAGAATCTTTAGCCAGATTAAAAGATTAAAGGCAGATGTTGTATTACTCCAAGAGATTCATAAATTACCGTCAACTGTGGATGAGCTAAAATCTCCTGAGTTTCCTCATGTATTCTCAGCCTGCTATAACTCAAGACAGAGAGGAGTAGCAATATTAATACATAAAAATGTGAACTTCACAATATTAGACACAGTTATAGACCCGCAAGGTAGATATATAATATTAAAATTATCCATACTCAG
>NW_023628793.1:0-2108 GCF_014905685.2 Nematolebias whitei | reverse complement strand
GGGGGCTGGGTGTTGGGCTGGGAATCGGGTTGGGGTGTCTGGATGGTTTCGGGATGGGTCTGGGTTGCTGGCCCTGGTTCTGGTTGGTCCTCGGGGGCTATGTGCCGGTCCGTGGCCTTGATCCCTGGTGGTGCGGCTGCCACCTCCTCCTGGGTATCTCTGTTAGACCCTCTGTCCCCTGGTGGATCTCGGAGAGTGGGGGTGCCTATTGGGGTCAGTGGGGGAGCTGGTCCCCTGGGGGGGCATTGCCACCTCAGTTCACCTCCCCATCCCGACGTCCTCCTCCGCCCACTCCACCACACCACCACTCAAACAGGGTTTTGGGGTTCAGGTGCACTACTGAGCTACAGGGAGAATCATCCATCTCCGTGGCTGGTGGGGTCCTGGGCCCTAATTTTAATATACAACCTAGACACTCACTTATAACACTCTCACGACACATGCATATATAGGATCTGGAGTGGGCACATGATCGCACTTAGGTGGTGGGATGTACTACCATTTCCACCTCCCCGGACCTGTGCCCACTCTCATATGTAGCATGTAGACATTTAGGGTTCGGGGCGGAGATGAGGGGTGAACGGGCATCGCCTGCTGTCTGGGCAAGAGGTGGGTCTGTGCCGATCGCCACCTCATCCCCCCATTTTAAACGCACTGTATAACAACATGCATCAACACCATATTCGAGTGGGAGGAGGAGGAAGTGGGTCTGTTCATAATTTATTTATGCATATATAGATTTTTTTTATTTTTTTTATTTATTTAGTTATTTTTTTATTTTATTTTATTTTTCACAAACACCTCCTTTCTCCGTGTGACACTAGGGGTCTGGGATGGAGGGGGAGGGGGGCACATTGTTGGGGTCTGGGCTGTGGGTGGGCTTTGGGCCTTGGGGGCGGTCAGTGATGGGGCCGGTGCTTCGGTTCCTCCTGGGCTGTTCCGATTCTTTTAATCTAGGTTCCTGGTTGCGATGGCCGGCACTTTGACCGGGGTGGCTGCCGGCTTTCGGCGGGGGGTCGGCTATGGTAGTGAACGTGTGGTCATTGGTGGTGTAGGGCGGCGGTTGGGGGCGTGGCTTCGCCTCATCGGGGCACTGGCTGGTCTTCCTGTGTGGCATTTGCGGTGGGGGTGCTGTGTGTGTGGGGGGGTGCATAGGTGGCGTGCTGGGGCGTCTCCGGGCCTATGGTGCGGGGCTCTTGATGTGGGGGCCGGCCCTCCTCAGCTGCGGCTCCCTGCTGCTCTGCCCTTTGGGCTGGGGCCAGCCTGTGGTCGCTGTCAGGTAGATGGTGCATGCTATCTGTGTGTGCCTGTTGGTTGCTCAGGTTGGGTTTTTGGTGGTACCCCTCTCTTGGATCAATTTGGGCCCCACATTTGGTGTGGGGCCCACTCCCCCCGGTCGTGCCCCCCTTTGGCGGGGGACCCCCTTGCCGCCGGTGCATTGGTGGCTCTCGGTGTCTGGGCTGGGTGGTGGGGTGCACGTCGGTCTGCCCTGGTTGCTGCCTGGCGGGGCCTGGGTGCCCTGGCTCTGTCGGGGCTCTGCCGGGGGGTGGTATGGCCTCGGGGCTTGGGGCTCGGTGTCCATGGCCGGATCTACTTGGGGGGGGCATGGGTCGCCGGCCGGACCTGTGGGCTCGTCGCTGCAGCTTCCTGGAGGCTCTGCATTGTGGTGGCTGGGGTCACCCGGTTCTTTCCTCTGCTCCTCTCTGGGGGGGTGCGGTTCTCCCTGTTGGGAGACTCCTGGGGCTCCGGGCCTGTGGGCCGCTGTGTGTCTGTGGCTCCGGTCCTCCCTATGTTGCCATTGTGTCCTGGGGGGACGGGTCTGTGGGCCCCCGCGTCCACTATTGGGCATTCTTTTGGAGAAATCTAGTGGTGGCAGGCGTGCTTGCGCGGGTGTTTGGATTCAGGTGCTGTGACAGATGCACGCTAGGTTGGGTAGTGGTGGAATCTAGATGATTCCTTGTGCAATGTCGAATGTTTCATGGTGATATTGTGGGTGGCATTGTGCTGTGCATGTTGTTTTGTCGTGGTGGTCTCTCGTTTTATCTATTTCTCTTTTATTATTTAATTATTCTTCTTTCTTCTCTCTTTAAAAAAAAAAAAAAAAAAAA
>NW_023628792.1:0-2108 GCF_014905685.2 Nematolebias whitei | reverse complement strand
TGGGGGGGTCCTCGTGACTCATTGAGACTACCTGTATGAATTAAGGTTAAAAAAACTGACCAATGAAATTACTGAACAGGTCACAGTGAACCAATGGCACTTGGATTCAGTGATCCACTAAAGGTAGGGTGGAAAACAAAGTCCCCCTCCCCCATTTTCTCTTCCCCATTGTGAATTATTTGCAGCCACTCAAAATAAGTTTGAATCGTAAATCAAATCAAATTGTGAATTTGCCTCGAGAAAAAAGTGACGTTGAGAGCGACAATGAAACACATGAGTGATGAAGTTTTTCTGAGGCTGTTCGTTTGAGACACTGAAGAAGACAACTTTAGTGGTTTTAGTGTGCAGGAGGAAGAAGAAGATAGTGTTCAATGACTTCCTGGTAGGCCACTGTATTTTTTTATTTCTTTTAACCAGCCATGTTACAAGGACTGTTCAGAAAAAAAAATACTGTACATACTGTATTTATGTATGTTACTGGTACGTATTTAATTAAAAGTAAAAAATATATATATATTTCTGTGCAAATATCTCATATTACAAAGTGGACACCTGCAGCTTATACACAAGTGCTGCCTATACACCTTCATTTTTTTTTTCATGGGCGTGGCTTATATTCAGGTACGCTCAATAGTCCGGAAATTGCAATACTTATAAAAGCTTCTTCTATTACCAAATGATCAAAACACAAAATTGCCAAAATGTCAGGGATCCTTGCATTCACAAGTGTCTTGGAAGATTGGTTTAGCTTTATGTGCACACACACCTAGACATTTAATACTGTACATATAATTTTTTCAACTCTGACATTTCTATTACTAAATGTTGATTTATAAAAAGAAGAAGAACATCTGGGATGCTGGAAATGATTCATAGCAGTGCATACAGTTGTTTTAACTTTCTGTATGATTCCATAGGATGTATGCAGCACATATAATCTGCAACAAGAAAATAACTCCCCACTCTAGCCTTTGTTTTAACTTAATTTCTGCTATAAACAGCCACTATGAAAACCAGAAATACACGTGGTCTATCTTTAGAAATCTAGGGCAAGCAGTCCAAAATGTCTTCCACTTTTCCCCGTTCACAGCTGCTATGTTCACTGTCACTGAAATTTTTTTGCAAAACAGAAGGTTTGGGTTTTCAAAGTATTTGGAGTCAGTTTTACTGAGGATAAAGGATTTAACACATCTAACAAGCATGTAAAACCCTAGAGGAAACTGCGCTGCTTACGATGTGGCAAGCCATTTGAGTTGGTAATCCTTCGCTGTCACCCAGGAAAGATTCATGTTTATTTTGGTAAAAGAATGGCATCATTTGAAAGGCAGAGCATCTCAGAATGTGCTCTGAGAGGATCTTGTTGGGGTGGTCCACTTGTGATAAACTCACTGAAGACTCAGATTAAAGGGATTGTTCTGCTTTTTGAAGCGGGGTTTCTCTCTAGATGTTGTAATATTGCAATAAGTAATTAATGGGGAAACATACAATTATCATCTTGCTTGTAGAAAGTTCTTTGCATGATCTCAGTTTGGCAAACTGAGCTTTGGACAGACCAAACAGAGAAGCTAATGGCTACCCTGATTAACCTATAGCTGGGACCAAAATCTGTCTTAAAACATCTCTAGCCTCAAACATTTTATAGCTGTTCTAGCAAATGTTTTTTCATATACTAAAATGAACATTGTTTTCAATTTAGTTAAGTTATTTATATATAATTTTGAGTTTACAGTAGTCCCTCACTACTTGGCGGTTTGTTTTTCGTGGACACGCTCTATCGCATTTTTTCTAAATAAGATTGGACATGACACACAATTGACTGATTGATGGATGAGCCGCACGATAGGCATGGTATTTTTATTTAAAATTAATTATTTGAAATTATTTACCACCTCTTGCACCTCTGTGCAGCCCACACTGCACGATAAACTTCCTCCTGCAGCTGATCAACTGTTCTCTGTGCAGAACGGAGAAGTGGGCGTGGCCAAGGACGCTTGCAGGTGGCTGAGAGCAAACGAGAGAGGGAACTCGTGACATTCTGTAGTCGTTTAAAGTATTTAGAGTTTAGAAACATTGTTTAGAATATTGCAAGAGTGTGGGAAGGGTTTAAA
>NW_023628791.1:0-2110 GCF_014905685.2 Nematolebias whitei | reverse complement strand
TCTTGCCTGTAGCTGGACTCATCATTGTTTGTGATGCATCCCACCACTGCTGTATCATCTGCAAACTTTACAATGTGACAGCCTGGATGGGTAGCTGAAAGGCAGCAGAAAGAAGAAAAAATCTTATTATATCTGCCCCTTTTTTCAAACAATTAGTTCAATCATAATAATTTTCAAGTAATTGAATTTGACATGTGTTTACTATGTCAAATTTACTATTTACTGTGTTGTTGGGCATTGCTCTAAGCTACCACCACAGCTTAATACCTCTAAAAACAGCTGATTTATAGTATTTTTTCTTTTTAGCTTAGGTGGCCATTTGCAATCATAATCTATTAGGGATTGTTCTCAGTTATCAATACACCAAATTTCAGCTAAATAGCTATAAAAACCTCAAAGTTATATCCATTTAAAAATATCAAGGATCAGGCTCAGTAATCCAGGTTTAAAAAAATCCAACAATATTCAGTCAGGTCATCTAGACAGTTTCTTTTCTTTCTTTTTTTTTTGAGACGTTTCGTCCTTCATCTGAAGGACTTCCTAAGTCTGAGGAGACACAAACAAACTGTTTCCCCACAAGCAGTACACTCTGATAGTGGACCAACCAGTCCAGTTTTTTTACCCGGATTACTGAGCATGAACCTTGATGTCTTGAACCACTTTGCCTGTGGCTGTCTGTCACCATCAAACTGGTTGGTCCACCATCAGAGTATACTGCTTGTGGGGAAACCGTTTGTTCATCTCTCCGCAGACTGAAGAAGTCCTTCGGATGAAGGATGAAACGTCTCAACAACAACAACAACAAAACCCTGTCCAGATTACCTGACTGAACATTGTTCCATTTTAAAAATTGTTTTAGTGGCCATCTTGCATTTTTAGATTTGAATTCAGAATGTGCTGTGCATTGCAGGCAGGTATCACCACACCAAAATTCTGCTCAATATCTTTTATAGTAACTGAGTTATAGTATTTTTTCCCCCTTTTAGATAAAGGTGGCCATCTCAGATTTTTAATTTGCATTAGGAATGTATAACAACTCACTCTCAGCTACGACTGGGTTGGGGAGGAGGTCCTGCCCCAAGTGGAGGAGTTTAAGTATCTTGGGGTCTTGTTCACGAATGAGGGAAAAATGGAGCGTGAGGTCGATAGGCGGATAGGTGCAGCATCTGCAGTGAAGTGGGCGCTGTACCAGTCTGTCGTGGTGAAGAGAGAGCTGAGTCAAAGGCAAAGCTCTCAATAGAGACCCATCTCTGCCTGATGCCCTCAACAAGTTCTATGCACGCTTTGAAGACCCGAACAGACCACCCAGCACCAGACTCACCTCACCACCGGATGAAGAGCATCTCAGCGTGACCTCAGCAGAAGTAAGGAGTACCTTCAGGAGGATTAATCCGCACAAAGCAACTGGCCCAGACAACATCCCCGGAAAAGTGTTGAAGGAATGTGCTGATCAGCTCTGTGAGGTGCTGGCAGACATCTTTAACACCTCACTTACCCTGGAGACAGTTCCCACCTGCCTGAAGACTGCCACCATCATCCCAGTCCCAAAAAGCTCTACAGTGACTGGTCTGAATGACTATCGGCCAGTGGCCCTCACCCCGATAGTCGCTAAATGCTTCGAAAAACTGGTCATGACTCACATCAAAACAACCATCAACATCAACGAGGACCCTCATCAGTACGCATACCGTGAGAACCGATCAACAGAGGATGCAATCTCCTCTGTGGTCCACACTGCGCTCAACCACCTGGAGCAGAAAAACTCTTACGTCCGTATGCTCTTTGTGGACTTCACATCCGCCTTCAACACCATGATCCCCCAAACCCTGATGGACAAACTATCCACACTAGGACTAAGCCCCTCCATCTGCAACTGGGTACTAGACTTTTTAACAAACAGACCACAGTTAGTGAGGATCCACAACCTCTCCTCCTCCACCATAACCCTCAGCACTGGCTCTCCTCAGGGATGTGTGTTGAGCCCCCTCCTGTTTACTCTGCTCACATATGATTGTGCAGCTACCCATCCAGGCTGTCACATTGTAAAGTTTGCAGATGATACAGCGGTGGTGGGATGCATCACAAACAATGATGAGTCCAGCTACAGGCA
>NW_023628790.1:0-2110 GCF_014905685.2 Nematolebias whitei | reverse complement strand
TATATATATATATATATATATATATATATATATATATATATATATGTTTTTTATTATTATTATTTATTTAATTTATTTATTTTTGTGGACCCCCAAGCACCTGCTCATGAACCCCTGGGGGGCCGGGTACCCCAGTATGAGAACCACTGCTTTACACGGTCTGACATCACATTTGTCAATGAGTGAGCTTTTTTTTACATTTTTTTTTTCAATGTACAATTTTTCTTGGGCAGCAAACTGTACTACATCTAAAGAAAAGAAACAACTGTGGACACGTAATATGTTCTCTTTTATTCAGAGACTTTTTTGTTCATGAGCATCAAGGCCATTGATTGAGGCGCTGCAGTTGTCTGTATAGCTCAAAGAAGTGTCTCAGTTTTATTCTGGCTGAAAGTTGCATTTCCCCATCAAATATTTTTTACATCCTCAAAATGTTAAAAAGCTGCAACACTGCCTTGTTCCTGCTAAAATTACATAGCTTATTGATGACTCAGGTTGTAAAAGTTCAGTCCTGGCTGTCAGTGGCTGCATTTGCATGTGATGTGTAGACTTTTATGTTGTATGTACCTGGTTCAACTCTATGTAAATATAAAATAAATATAAAAAATGCATCCTTGAAGAAATGAGAAGCTACAGGCCATTATCATCATCTTATTAATTCATTACATCCCTAGGAAAAATCCACAGTGAGATTTTTAATTTAAAAAAATAAATAAAATAAAATATAAAATCCAGGCCGAGCCGACCCAGATGGAAGGATCCGTGAGACACAACGGGACGAGGAGAGGAATAAGATGAGTTTCACCTTTAATAAACTAATAAATTAGGAGCCCCGCATTTTATTACTTCAGAAAGGGAATTAAAGTATAAATTCCTCCCTTTTACCTTTTGATACGTTCTCTCATTAAGAAGGGGCAGAAATTGCACCTCCTGCTGCTTGGTGTTCTCCGAGCAATTGTTCTTTTACAGTGTTGTGCTTTCAAGGCAAGAGTGTAATCAAAATCCCGAGCCTTGCAATTAGATACAATGGCTTTCCCCATCCCTGTGTGGGCATCTGCTAAACAGAGCACAGAGGGAAGGAATATATTGTGTCTGCACTGAACGAGAGGCATGTAATCTGGTGAGTATTGTATACGCGCTGCACACTCCACAGACCACTGGCTGTGAAGAGCCTTTGTTCTGTGAGCTGGCTTTAAAGTTCTCCGAGTCATTTTTTAAAATGCTTCTCCAATTTAATTATGTCACTGGATGTTTAGCCTCCAGAGCAGAGGAGGAGTGGAGCAGGAGGTGTGTGCATGTTTTGATTGACAGCCAGTGAATACCAGATAGAGACAAAACAATAACATCAGACTCTATTTAAAAGATCATATCTCAGGCTTTGGGAAAATATCTCACATGGTTTAAATCTGTGCTCAAATTCACTGACAGACATCCACTGTATTATCTGACAATGTGTTAGTCAATATATGCAATATTTTAGGTCTCAGGCTCATTTTTTTTTTTGTATTCAGCAATTTCACTAAACAGTTTTAGTGTAAATGCATATAGTATACTGAAAATCTGAGATAATCTAGGCATATTCTGTAGAAGAAATCTTGTCATAACTGTGTGTGTGTGTGTGTGTGTGTGTGTGTGGGGGGGGGGGGGGTTATTGCCCAGACCTTGACTGCTCCTCATTTCCTGTGGTGGAGTTCTGTTATGGGATGAGGTATATTTTGGGGATGGGACACTTACCGTACGGCGTTGACTTTCTCTCCTTAACTCCTTCACTTGTTATCCAGAACTGTGGGGATAATCCAGCTCACATGTATTTGCAGTATAAAGCAGAAGGCTGCAGCAGGTATCAGATTCCAGTATGGTCAACCCCACTCACAAAAAGAAGATTCAACAAGCACAAATGATTTGAAAGTCACTAATTAACCAGGGAGCTGAGGAGAGAGTGAAGCAGTTTGCATGGAAAACAGTTTGGGGTTCCTCCTGGCTCATTTGGATGATGAAATGTGTGGAAGGTTTTAAACGGGTTTGCTTTGTCTCGAAAGAAACAGGATTGCTGAATAAAAATGTTTTCAATGTGATTTGACATTAAAATTAGTAAAAAAAACAACAACAT
>NW_023628789.1:1338-2110 GCF_014905685.2 Nematolebias whitei | reverse complement strand
CAGAAGAGCTCAACCAACGATGGTTTAGCACGCCTGAAGTTGGGCGGAGCTCTTCTGAGGGGGAGGGTCTACTAGCTCGTCTCCTGTCATTCAAGGCTTGACCTATCTCCACAGTTTTAGTACTCCATTCTTTGGCATTAGCATTTTTAGCTATCCAATTTTTGACTAAACCTATGGCTCTTTCTTCTACTCCATTGGCTTGAGGTGTGTAAGGAGGCGAATAAACGCGCACAACTCCAAAAGTCTGACACCAGTAATCTACCTGTGCATTGCGGAAATGTGTCCCATCATCGGTTCTCAACTCTTTTGGAACCCCTAATGACCCACAGACTTGCTCCAGCATACTAACAACACTGTTGCCATTAGCTTTTCTAGCTGGTTTTACCACCACGTACCCTGACATCGAGTCTACCAGCAGTAGAAGGTATCTCTCTCCCTTCTTGTCTGTAACTCCCATAGGCCCAGCTACATCCATGCATACTGAGCCCCATGGTGTGGTACTTTTGATGGTTTGTCCATCCACTCGGTGTCCTCGCCTTCCTGCGTTGTATTGACCACATACTTCACAGTTTTGCAACACCTTGCGGACCTGTTTCAACGGGACCCAGAGCTCCTGACACTCCAACTCCTTACGTGTGGGTTGTACGCCTGTATGACCTAGACCCTCATGCACGCCCCGTACTACCTGCTCCACGTACTTTTCTGGGACTCTCCGACCTTCGGAGGTTCTGTCCCACTCCTCGATCCCGACAAAGACTATTTTTCTCTGCTG
>NW_023628789.1:0-1238 GCF_014905685.2 Nematolebias whitei | reverse complement strand
TCCACAGTTTTAGTACTCCATTCTTTGGTATTAGCATTTTAGCTATCCAATTTTTGACTAAACCTATGGCTCTTTCTGCTACTCCATTGGCTTGAGGTGTGTAAGGAGGCGAATAAACGCGCACAACTCCAAAAGTCTGACACCAGTGATCTACCTGGGCATTGCAGAAATGTGTCCCATTATCGGTTCTCAACTCTTTTGGAACTCCTAACGACCCACAGACCTGCTCCAGCATACTAACAACACTGTTACCATTAGCTTTTCTAGCTGGTTTCACCACCACGTACCCTGACATCGAGTCTACCAGCACTAGAAGGTATTTCTCTCCCTTCTTACCTGTAACTCCCATAGGCCCAGCTACGTCCATGCATACTGAACCCCATGGTGTGGTACTTTTGATGGTCTGTCCATCCACTCGGTGCCCTCGCCTTCCTGCGTTGTACTGACCGCATACTTCACAGTTTTGCAACACCTTGCGGACCTGTTTCAACAGGACCCAGAGCTCCTGACACTCCAACTCCTTACGTGTGGGTTGTACGCCTGCATGACCTCATGCACGCCCCGTACAACCTGCTCCACGTACTTCTCTGGGACTCTCCGACCTTCAGAGATTCTGTCCCACTCCTCGATCCCGACAAAGACTATTTTTCTCTGCTGTACATAACGGTCTACTTCTTCGTTGCCTTGCCAGTATTTTCCTTCTCTAGTGTGGGCTTTCTGGTGCTCTACTTCTAACTTCAGATTTAGCCTAATTTCAGCTATTTTCTTCCACAAGTCATGGTGAGCTACCACTTTGCCCTTCGCACTTTCAAATCCATTTTCTTCCCAAATGGCTAAATCCTCATTTAGAGCTTGTGCACAATAGTGGCTGTCTGTCACTACTTTAGCTGTTCTTATTCTCTTGTGAGTTCATTCTAGTAGCCCTTCGAGTACTGCTGTAACTTCTCCTGTTTGTGCACTTCCCTGAACTCTCCCCCTTCTACGGCAGCACTCGTTCCCCTGATATTTGAGGATAAATCCCCCGTGTGCTACCTGATCTGATCCTTTTTTGGATCCATCCGTGTAGAGAGTCCAGTCGTGCTGCTTCGGTTCTTCGGGCACTTCTTTGGCTGCTTTTTTGCTCACTGGCTGTGCAGGGCCTATCTCCAAATTGGGATCTAATAGAATATCTTCCCATCTACCCCACCTTGTGTTAGTAGCTTTGGTACTTTCTATTGTCCCTTTTCTGAGATACTTGT
>NW_023628788.1:1910-2110 GCF_014905685.2 Nematolebias whitei | reverse complement strand
CTCTCTGGTATTGTTCAGGGGGCCGGACCAAATGTGGACGGGGGCCGGATCTGGCCCGCGGGCCGTAGTTTGAGGACCACTGCTCTAAGGTCTTAGTTTCCTCCTCGTCAAGTTGAGCCTTGAAAGATTTGAGGGGACTGTGATACCTCCTTACTTGCCAGCCCATTGCTCTCTCAGAGTGTAGTAGTTGGCCTTCCTCC
>NW_023628788.1:0-1810 GCF_014905685.2 Nematolebias whitei | reverse complement strand
AGTCTTTTGGGCCTTTTCCGCTTTTATCCCATTGTGTGATGATAATTGCTCGAGGTAATGTGGTAATCCTGCATTCTCCACAAATGAATGCATCCATTACCTTTACAGGTTTTAGTTGCAACTGTCGTGCGTCCATCTTATTTATTTTAGGCTTGATGGGTTTCTTCTTCCCTGGTCCTTCCCAAAGAAGAGGCAATCCACTTGGTTTCAGGCAGAGCGTACAGTTGTTCTCCAGCAAGCTCCACTTGAAGGTCTCTCCTTCCTTTGATAGGGATCCTTTTTTCGCATACTCCAATGTGCTCAAGGCCCTACCCGTCCAAAGCCCTGAAACTGTTCTTTTTAGTATCACTCCCCTGCATATAGTGGCCATTCTAATATAGGGGCGCATGGTGCTTGGTTCTGTGGCCATACTCTGGTTTCTGGTTTCAACTAGCTAGGAATTGGCTTCAGTTGCTCTATTCCTTGGATCCCTTTCTTCACTAGCTCAACTGTGTTTCTGTCTAACACTTTTCTTACGCTGTCTGTGGCGTTGTATTTGGGCTTCACTACAACTGCTGATGGGTGATCCTGTGCTCTGACCCACACCTTCTGTCCCACTCTGAATGGGGCCTCAGAGTCTGACTGTTCCTCTTTATCCCCAGAGCTCCGCTCAACTTCAGGCGTGTTAAACCATCGTTGGTTGAGCATTAAAGGGGGAGGGTCTACTAGCTCGTCTCCTGTTATTCAAGGCTTGACCTATCTCCACAGTTTTAGTACTCCATTCTTTGGTGTTAGCATTTTTAGCTATCCAATTTTTGACTAAACCTATGGTTTTTTCTGCTACTCCATTGACTTGAGGTGTGTAAGGAGGCGAATAAACGTGCACAACTCCAAAAGTCTGACACCAGTGATCTACCTGTGCATTGCAGAAATGTGTCCTATTATCGGTTCTCAACTCTTTTGGAACTCCTAACGACCCAGAGACCTGCTCCAGCATACTAACAACACTGTTGCCATTAGCTTTTCTAGCTGGTTTCACCACCACGTACCCTGACATCGAGTCTACCAGCACTAGAAGGTATTTCTCTCCCTTCTTGCCTGTAACTCCCATAGGCCCAGCTACATCCATGCATACTGAGCCCCATGGTGTGGTACTTTTGATGGTCTGTCCATCCATTCGGTGCCCTCGCCTTCCTGCGTTGTATTGACCGCATACTTCACAGTTTTGCAACACCTTGCGGACCTGTTTCAACGGGACCCAGAGCTCCTGACTCTCCAACTCCTTACGTGTGGGTTGTACGCCTGCATGACCTAGACCCTCATGCACGCCCCGTACTACCTGCTCCATGTACTTATCTAAGACCCTCTGACCTTCGGAGGTTCTGTCCCACTCCTCGATCCCGACAAAGACTATTTTTCTCTGTTGTACATAACGGTCTGCTTCTTCGTTGCCTTGCCAGTGTTTTCCTTCTCTAGTGTGGGCCTTCTGGTGCTCTACTTCTAACTTCAGATTTAGCCTAGTTTCAGCTATTTTCTTCCACAAGTCATGATGAGCTACCACTTTGCCCTTCGTACTTTCAAATCCATTTTCTTCCCAGATAGCTAAATCCTCGTTTAGAGCTTGTGCACAATAGTGGCTGTCTGTCACTACTTTAGCTGTTCTTATTCTCTTGTGAGTTAATTCTAGCAGCCCTTCGAGTACTGCCGTAACTTCTCCTGTTTGTGCACTTCCCTGAACTCTCCCCCTTCTATGGCAGCACTCGTTCCCCTGATATTTTAGGATAAATCCCCAGTGTGCTACCTGATCTGACCCTTTTTTGGATCCATCCGT
>NW_023628787.1:0-2110 GCF_014905685.2 Nematolebias whitei | reverse complement strand
GTGAATAAAAACTGAATGCAATGATGTGGAGGTGCCAACATCTAATATTTTATTCAGAATAGAACACAAATCACAGATCAAAAGTTTAAACTGAGAGAATGTATCATTTTAAGGGAAAAATCTGTTGTTTCCAAATTTCATGGCGTCAACAAATCCCAAAAAAGTTGGGACAAGTCCATTTTTACCACTGTGTGGCATCCCCCCTTCTTCTTACAACACTCAACAGACGTCTGGGGACAGAGGAGACCAGTTTCTCAAGTTTAGAAATAGGAATGCTCTCCCATTCATGTCTAATACAGGCCTCTAACTGTTCAATCGTCTTGGGCCTTCTTTGTGGCACCTTCCTCTTTATGATGCACCAAATGTTCTCTATAGGTGAAAGCTCTGGACTGCAGGCTGGCCATTTCAGTACCGGATCCTTCTCCTACGTAGCCATGATGTTGTGATTGCTGCAGAATGTGGTCTGGCATTATCGTGTTGAAAAATGCAGGGTCTTCCCTGAAAGAGATGACGTCTAGATGGGAGCATATGTTGTTCTAGAACCTGAACATAGTTCTCTGCATTAATGGTGCCTTTCCAGACATGCAAGCTGCCCATGCCACAAGCGCTCATGCAACCCCATACCATCAGTGATGCAGGCTTCTGAACGGAGCAGTGATAACAACTTGGGCTATCCTTGTCCTCTCTGGTCCGGATGACATGGCGTCCCAGTGTTCCATAAAGAACTTCAAATCGTGACTCATCTGACCACAGAACAGTCTTCCATTTTGCCACACTCCATTTTAAATGACCCCTGGCCCAGTGCAAACGTCTGAGCTTGTGGAGCTTGCTTAGAAATGGCTTCCTCTTTGCACTGTAGAGTTTCAGCTGGCAACGGCGGATGGCACGGTGGATTGTGTTCACTGACAATGCTTTCTGGAAGTATTCCTGAGCCCATTCTGTTATTTCCTTGACAGTGGCATTCCTGTTTGAGGTGCAGTGACGTTTAAGGGCCCGGAGATCACGAGCATCCAGTAGAGTTTTACGGCCTTGACCCTTACGCACAGCGATTGTTCCAGATTCTCTGAATCTTTTGATGATGTTATGCACGGTTGATGATGATAACTTAAAAGTCTTTGCTATTTTACGCTGGGTAACACCATTCTGGTATTGCTGCACTATCTTTCTGCGCAACAATGGTGGAATTGGTGATCCTCTTACCATCTTGGCTTCTGAGAGACACTGACACTCTGAGAAGCTCTTTTTATACCAATCATGTTGTCAGTTGACCTAATTAGAGTTAATTGGTCTTCCAGCTGTTCGTTATATGCTCAATTTCCTTTTTCCAGCCACTTATTGCTACTTGTCCCAACTTTTTGGGGATTTGTTGACACTGTGAAATTTTGAATCAACATATTTTTCCTTTAAAATGTTACATTTACTCAGATTAAACTTTTGATCTGTCATCTATGTTATATTATGAATAAAATTTTGACATTTGCCATCTCCACATCATTGCATTCAGTTTTTATTCAAAATTTATTTAGTGTCCCAACTTTTGTGGAATCCGGTTTGTCCTTTCTTCAGTTTAACGCCATTTAATAAAGGTTTACATGTCAGTAAACAAGAGGCTGTGGATTTCCCTGTTTCCAGAGAGGCAGTCAACAGCCTCAGGTTGCACATTGCTGTGAGACTTCTCCTTAACAGTGGTGAGAAATCTAATATTGTTATACCACAACTGTATTATTTTAAAGTTTGCATTGATTGATATCATGATTACAATTGTTTGTAGCTGTTGATATAAAGACAGGAGTACTTAGCCAAAACCGACTACACTGACAACAGGGACTACAATAAAATGCATTTAAGAAAATGATGTCTTTGTCCACAATTAAATAAATACAACCATTTTGTTTTCTGTTGTTGTTAACGTTCATAATGTTACTTTTATCACTAGTTATGTTAAAAACTGGTACATTCTCATAGACACATACTGAATAAATAGTGTTGGTTCTTACCCCATCATGTGTAATAGTTACCAGATAGTGGCCAGATTTACATCTTGAAGCAAGTAACTGAGCTCCACAAGCAAACACACTTTGACTCACAAACATTTGCAGAGTGAATATGC
>NW_023628786.1:0-2111 GCF_014905685.2 Nematolebias whitei | reverse complement strand
GGGCACGATTCACAGGTGGGTATGGGTGCTGGAATGGAAATCTTTGCAGATATGGTGCAATATTGTTTCTTCACTCTTGTCCTCAAAGTGCCCCAGGGCTTTGAAGTAAAACCCGGGATTGAGGAGGGATGTGTTCCTGTGTTGCAGGAGGGGGAAGATGTGGTAGTGGTGGATTTGGTCTCTGAACTGACTCTCTTATTTGTGCAACTTCAGCTCCTAGATTCCTCAGTGCAGCCATATCCAAGCACATTTCCTTAAGCTCATTAAGTACAAAGTACATCAGGCTGTTCTTTGCAGGGAAGTTCCTGAATCTGTTGCTGAATCTTCAGCACTCACAAAAAGAAGAAACTGTTCAGATGACCAGACTAAAAAATGTGGGATTGTATACCTGGATTATTGAGCATGGACTTTGTTGTTTTCAAACAGTTTGACAAGACTGTCAACAAGGAAGAGGACCGGCAACGGAAGAGGGGGCGTACCAAAGAGACCATCTTATCACAAGCAGAACTGGTTTGTTCCACTTTGGAGTAAGCTGTTGGGGGAAGAATCAGTTTTGTTGTGTGTTTCCTTGACTGAAGAAGCCTTCCGAACCAAAGGCGAAACGTTTCAGCACCAAAAAAAAATAAAAAAATAAGAAGAAACTGTCCAGATGACTTGACTGAAAAATGTTGGATTGCATACCTGGATTATTGAGCATGGACTTTGTTGTTCCTGAATCTGTATTTTAGCCGTTTTGTCTGCAGATTTATTGTCAGATTAGACTATGTGAACAGTGGCTGGTCTTTGCCGCGAGAGTAATTTCTTTTTGTTTTGCCTCTCCATTTCATTTGCACAAACTACATTGAGTTTTTCAAGTAGTAGTTCATTACTTACATTTGTTTGCTGCAGGTAAGGCTGCAGGTCACTTCTTATGCTATCATTTTGCAGTCCAGTCAAAACAGTGTGGAGGAACATGCTTTGTACCAGTGCAGGATCATACCTTAGTCCAGTTTCATCTTCTTGTGAAGCAAAAAGTATTTTCTGTCTCAGATCTAATGCATGAATAAGGAAGTTTTGTGGGGTTTCTTTGCTGTTTTGGACCTCTGAAGTGAGCTGTTTATAAAGTTCTGTTGCTCCTTTTTCCTGGTAATGAGACATGAGAATTCTTCTCAAACCTGACAAAGTGAGGTTTGTTTTGCCTTCCAGGTAGCTACGTAGTTGTAGTCCAGAAGAAATTGCTCTTATTACTGCATCAATTATTTCTATTTCAGGGAAGCCTTTGCTGAAGCCTTGCTCAATCTGATGTGCCAAGATGGAAAATGTAAACTTGTCTCTTTGTCCTGGTTCCCCAATTTGGCCTGCAATTTTGAATTCTTTGCCCCACTGCAGTGAAAGGTGGGGCTGGGGGCCCTGTTGTGCATAAGCTTTATCATCAAAGATGGCATTTTGTGCTTCATCACTGTTGTTTTGTTTCTCTTTTAATGATAGCTCCAGTGCAAGCTTTAATTTTGCAATTTCTTTCATTAATTGCTCTTGCTCTGATTGCTGAACAGTTGCCTCTTGTACAAAACTTGTCTGTTCTGCTAATGTTGTTTGTTTTGCTGCAATATTCTCAGAAAGCTGTTGTAATTCCACAATCTTGTCTTTAAAAGTCAATAGCTCAGCCATGCCCTGATCCTCAAGTTCACGTAGCTCTTCTCTTTCAAGATATTGCTGGATGAGTAGAATAAAAGAAAAACGACTTTTCCAGATACATTTTCAAATTTCAGCCCAGCAATTGTCAAAAAATCACAAGCATCTATCAAAGCGTCCTTAAGTCAGTGTGTACAGTGCACCACCCACTTCTAATTTCAACTTTTCCAGCTCTGACGAATCCATTTCAGTGTCTGCCATGTGGATAATATTATGATGCTCGACCTTCTCTGAATAGAGTAGATGATGCAGTTTTCCTGGCTCCAGCGGATGACCACAGATGACGTGCAAATCACTCTGTGCAAATGCTGGACCACCACACTTGCCCATCCACATTGACAGAAACAGTGTTGGGTTGACTGATGAATGATGACAAGGACGTCTATTGCTGATAGCTCATCCACGACTCATTCATCTCTGTGAGACCTCCAAAATGTATC
>NW_023628785.1:1562-2111 GCF_014905685.2 Nematolebias whitei | reverse complement strand
TCATAAAACCTAGGAGGAGTTTGTTAAAATTTGCAATTAGAAATGCCTAAAAATGACCCTTTGACCTAAAATGGCTGACTTCCTGTTGGTTTTGGACCAGAGCTCCAAGAGACTTTTTCATAGGTCCTGAGAAGATACAGAAGTTCACAGAGTTTCAGAATTATCGGTCAAAAAATGTCTTGGGGCTGAGGTTTTAAAATATTCTAGTGGGCACTGTGGAGGCTATTGTCCAATTATCATGGCTTCATGTTCAAGGGGTAGGTAATGATCGATATATTGATTTTTGTGCACCTCGGTTGAAATCTGTAGAATTTAGAGCCAAATGTATGGCAACGGCGTTACGTCTTACTTCGCCACGCTGCGCCACCCACATGCTCCACCCCAAACTGTCAGTGTTGGAAAGCAAGTTACATCAACATGTCTTCGGTCACTGGACACACTATCATGCTGATCAAGAAACAGGGGTCAGATAGAGGTTGTTCAATGTAAAACTTTACACTTCCTGTTGTCAGGGGGCGTGGCTTAAGTGATGTCATGATTTGACCATTC
>NW_023628785.1:0-1462 GCF_014905685.2 Nematolebias whitei | reverse complement strand
AGATCAATGAAATAACAGTCTCTGTCCATCTGGTCAGATTTGACATGAGATCAGGTTCACTACAGTTAGGTAATGATCGATATATTGATTTTTGTGCACCTCGGTTGAAATCTGTAGAATTTAGAGCCTAATGTATGGCAACGGTGTTACGTCTTACTTCGCCACGCTGCGCCACCCACATGCTCCATCCCAAACTGTCAGTGTTGGAAAGCAAGTTACATCAATATGTCTTCGGTCACTGGACACACTATCACGCTGATCAAGAAACAGGGGTCAGATAGAGATTGTTCAATGTAAAACTTTACACTTCCTGTTGTCAGGGGGCATGGCTTAAGTGATGTCATGATTTGACCATTCAGTCTTGCAGGGGACCAGATGTGGATCAATCTCTGAAGGTTTGATGTCTCAGACAGTTTTTGTTTAGGAGCTATTATCATTTCGTTTTTCATGGCGAGATGTCAAAATTTGAGGTCTGGCCCCGCCCCTTCAGCATGCTCTGAAACAAACCGTTTAGATAACTTTGCGTCCCCCGTGCCTTTTGACCAAAATGGCCAAGTTTGAAACAGATTGAGCAAAATCCCTAGCAGGCGTTCGTTCAAATGCGGAGGCTGTAAACCGCCAAAAAGGTGTGAAAATTGGGAAGGGATTACAAAATGACCGCCTTCCTGTTTATCATACCACGTTGGTGCCAGAGGGTTTTCTGTGCATCTTTGGGAATTGGACAAGTGTACCAAATTTCATATTTCTACGACAAACTATGGTTAATGCGGAGGGTATTTTGAAAATTTCTAGGTGGCACTCTTGAGCCGTTTCTGTTGTGATTTTTGCCACACCCTTAAAATATGTAATTGTTCACCAATCCTGATGCGTCCACCAAACTTGGTGACTTTTGGGATATGTTAAGGCCCCCAAAACACCAATTCATTTGGCGGAAAAAATTGCAGCTCGGGCCTGAACAGAGCGTTTACAATAGGCCTTTGCAGCGCTTCGCTGCTCGGGCCTAATAACATCCAGGGTCCAAAGAGACGTTAGTGTATTCACCAGTTTGAACGTAACTGATCATCCGGATGCTGTATGAGCAATGAATGCAGCTGAGCCCTGCATCAGGGTTGCCAGATAAATTTAAAATGTCTTATTTACCCCCTCCTTTTCTGTGCACATGTTCAACAAATACAACACACACCTCATCTTAGAATATCTCTACTCAGCTATATGATAGTTTAGGTCAAAATTCTATCACTTTAAAGCCACAGTACTAAAGTTCATAGTTTCTTATCTGGTAACCCGACTGACTTGGAAACTACAGCATTTTCGTGTAAACCCGCTCATTTTTTGTTAATCACCCCCAATAAGCATTGAAAAACCCTAATGTTTCCAGAGGTTGTTCTCGTGTAAACAGGGTCTTATAGTAGTGTAGTGAACTAAGCCTCAGGTCAAAATCTGACCCTGAGGACCTTCATGG
>NW_023628784.1:0-2111 GCF_014905685.2 Nematolebias whitei | reverse complement strand
AAGTGTCAACAAGGGTCTGACGTCTACGTCGACTCTCTATCACTCAGACGATTTTGGGAATTATAACTTCTGTTTGGATAACCTCGCACGACTCTCGAAGGATTTCAGCTGCTCTCAACGGAGACGCTGAAAGAGTCTGAAGGATTCTATACCGAGCTGATTTATCATCAACCAGGTAACGATCTACTTCGACCAAGTGTACCGTCGCAAGCTGAGATCTGAAGGAGCGTGCACGTTTCTGGTCAAACAGATTAATTCCCTCACATATCTCTCTGTAAGATAAATCTCCATTTCCATCTTAAACTCTCCTTTCTCCTAAAATCAGTACAGATATCCTAGAAATATCTGAAGCTAAGTCCTCAATCACCGCCGTGTGATTGATGTCCACTATCTGTGAAACTTGATGCCATGTTATTGTTTTCATATTTTGCCAAATTAATGTAAATGTTTGATGTTAAACTTTGATTCTGAAAATAAATGACCGCATTCATTTTGATGGGTCAAAGATAATAACGTCTCTCGTTCGCATTTCTGTTAAATTCAATGCACGACATTACACAGTCAGAAAAATGAAGAACTCGTGAAAAATTGTATGCATATATCTCAGTATATGACATACTACATTTGGTGGCCCGTACGTACGTTTCCACATTTGGTGGCTCGTTACGTGCTCATAAATGACTGTATATTCGTGTAAAGATTGATTTTTACATGTTGGCATGGAACATAACAGTTGTCAGCTGTGCTGAAATGCCTCTGAAGCTGCTGCGCCGCTTTGAAGTCAAAACGCTGCATGTTTTAAGCGTGTTCCTCTGTGAAGCTCACAGGAAGCTGAAATAGTGTCATTGAGTCTTTAGAAAGCTGAAATTGTACGCCTGTTATGTTAACTAAAAGCTGATGAGCTGTGAAAAAACGCTGCATTCTGTTTAAACTGGTCCAAACGGACGGAGGTTCGGTTCTGGACCGGCTCGGTTCTGGAAAAGGTTCGGACGAGTTGTTTAAATAGCTAGAAAGACGTTTTGAGACCGGAGTAGCAGACTCCGTACAGCTCAGAGTTAAACGTTACAATTTTTAACAGAAAAAGTGCATTTTGACAGTTTAAAAGACGAAAAAGTTGACGAACTTAAATCTATCATGCTAGTTGCTAAAACGTTTTGTGATTTGTTGAATATTGCTGTTGTGGAGCGCTCTGATTCGCTGAGAGGTTGACTGACGTTGCTACGTCATTTCCTCTCACCCCTGCGTTGCTCTGTAATTGGTGATTTCAGTCACGTGACCCGGAAATGAAAATTCGTTTTCATAGGGAAATAAAATCTGCTTTTTAAAGCTGAAAAGTATGTTAAAGTGTATTTTGACACGCTGGTTAAGTTCTTCGAAGCATACTCGCTGAAATTTTGCCACGTTAGAGTTTAAAATCCGTCATTAAATGATGTTTTTGAACAACGCTAGCGATGCTAATTTTAAGCTAACGACCGGGCGAGTGACGTGTCACGTCACTTCCTCCATGTCGGAAATGAGCTTTGCCGTGCTTAAAATCACTAAATAAAGCTGCATATGTCCCAGAAAACTCATGTTTCATGCTAAGAAGTCGTGCTTGTTGAAACAACGCCACGCTTGTGTAAAAAATCCGTTCAGAAAGGTTGGTTTTAACCGAGTCTAGCCGATGCTAATTTTTAGCTAACAGCTAACGACCGGACGCCACGGGAAGTAATAGCTCCCCTACTGGACAACACTAACAGTGTCTGAGTTAAAATTAATAAGGTCGTACTGCCATCTTCTGGAGAAGACGTGAGATCACAGGTTTTCACTTCGCTTTTTAGGTTATTTTAGTGAAATTAAACGTATTTTCTTTTTAAAGGCATTTTTGAGTTAAAAACTTCCTCAAACTGAATACATCACTGTTATCTTGCATTTTAAAAGTTATAAAGGTATTTATGCAAAGAAGCATTTACCAAAAAAATTTTATTCACTGATAATTCCTTAAGAAAAGGTACAAAATAAAATTAGAAACTTTTTAAAAGATACGGTTCAAATATTCACAGAGTTGAACAGTTTACTCATTTGCTGGAGAGATAATACACGTTTAATTGCTAGATCACTAAATAAGAGTA
>NW_023628783.1:0-2111 GCF_014905685.2 Nematolebias whitei | reverse complement strand
ATAACAAAATAGACAGGCTGAATGCAGTAGGAGCTCAACGCAGTTGAGCTCCTACTGCATTCAGCCTGTCTATTTTGTTATCTAGACCAAAGTTAAGATCACCTCCCAGTACCAGCGAGCAATCCATGTGATTTGATAGAGTAGAGAAGAGATCATGAAAAAAAGTAGCATCGTCCACATTTGGCCCATATAAACTAACAAAACAATATTTTTGACTGAGTATGGATAATTTTAATATTATATATCTACCTTGCGGGTCTATAACTGTGTCTAATATTGTGAAGTTCACATTTTTATGTATTAATATTGCTACTCCTCTCTGTCTTGAGTTATAGCAGGCTGAAAATACATGAGGAAACTCAGGAGATTTTAGCTCATCCACAGTTGACGGTAATTTATGAATCTCTTGGAGTAATACAACATCTGCCTTTAATCTTTTAACCTGGCTAAAGATTCTATTTTTTTATGTTGGCTACCGGCTCCATTAATATTCCATGTGACAAACCTTAAGATGCCCATATTTGTGCTTGTGAAAATATAATTAAACCACACCCATTATCACAAATATCAAAAATAGTAAAACACCCAGACAATAACATAATCCTTAATGATTGATTATTTATGATTTATAGATAAACTAAGTGCTGTTTTTGAAGGTAAATCATGGATGTATTCTTTTATGAGGTATTTGTATGTATGTATATGGATATATATAAGCATTTGTGCCTGTGTGCTAATAATTGTTGAGTCAGAAAAATAGAGACAAAAAAAAAAGAAAGTGAAATGATAATAAACACATAAAGATAAAAGAAGAGAAAATAAAAAAAGAACCCCCTTACCACATTAAGTGTCATGCCACCGTGTACCACCACCATCTGTGTAACCCACCAACCGAGCTGTGCTGAAAAATTACATAAATATCTGGTAAGTAATATGAATATATATGCTTGCTAATACATTTTAAGTAAAATTAGCAACTGAAGATCATACTTACCTTATTTATATTACTAATAGAGCCAGGGAGTAACCTCTGGATCTCTAAACAGCTGACCATTGATGTAAAGTTTGTCCACAGCCACCGCAGCTCTTCTGCCCTCGTTTATATTTTTCTTTCTAATCGGGAACAGAACGCGCCTTCTACTCAGAATCTCTGCAGGGAATTGGTCGTTCATGCTAAAGTTCGTGTCACGCATTTCTCTACCTCGGCTTTTTACTTGTTCTTTCTGTTTATAATGTTCAAATTTAGCTACAATCGGCCGCGGCCGATTGTTTCCTGGCTTCTTACCTCCGAGGCGGTGGACCCGGTGAAAAGTAATGGAATTAACCGCGTCACTCGGCAACTTCAGCTGATTCTGGATGAAGTCACGGACGGAGGCCTCAGGGACCTCGTCCGCTCGCTCCGGTATTCCCGAGAAGACGAGGTTATCCCGCATGCTCCGGGCTTGGATATCCAGGATCGATTCTTTGATTTTTTTATTATCCCCGGATAGCAGCGTCATCTCCTCGGTGAGTTGTTTCACTGTCCCTCTAAGCTCCTGATTTTCACTAGCAAGTGATGCTACCTGCTGTTGGCTGAATTCCAAAGACTCCCTGAGGCCTTGAAACTCTTTATGTAGCATCTCCACTAATGCTAGTCGGGCGTCCAAGCTAGTTAGCTTCTGGTCAATTGATTCTAATATCTCCTTTAAACCTGAATCATCAGGAGACAGTGCCGTAACGCTGTCTGAGCTGCCCTGTCGATGTCGCTTAGCATTGGGGATGTTAGTGTAGTGAACCTGATCTGACCCTGATCTGACCCTGATGACCTCAAATCTATCAGATGGACAGAGACTGTTATTTTCATTGATCTGAATACAGTCTGAGCCATCTGGTGACTTTCTTTCTTGAATTAATCAAGCAGAAAAGACAATTCTCTATAATCATTACTGTTTTACAAATGTTTAATAATCAAATTGTGTTAGTTCCACTCAATGTTACAGGTTGAAAAGAACTACTCATTTTTATTTTACATAAACAGTAAGTAATGATTTTTATTCCTCATTCAAAGAAGAAATCAGGTTAATATGCATTTCTTGATTTTCTGTCTGAAATGAGCCAAGCAACGTAAGTAT
>NW_023628782.1:0-2111 GCF_014905685.2 Nematolebias whitei | reverse complement strand
TAACAGAAAATAGTGCATTTTGACAGTTTAAAAGACGAAAAGTTGACGGACTTGTTCAGGCTAATGCTAACAAAGATAGCTGAAATGGCGATCTGTGATTGGTTGAAAACGGCCGTGTGTAACGCTTTGATTGGCTGAGAGACGTGTCTGTCGTCACTTCCTCTGACGTGTCAGGTCGTAAAGCCCACCCCCGCGCTGTCATTGGTAGATTCAGTCACGTGACCCGGAAATGAAACTCGTTTTCATAGGGAATTTCAATCTGCTTTTTAAAGTTGAAAAACGCTTTAAAGTTGCATTCTAATCCGCTGCTCCGTTTCTTCGAAGCCTAATCGCTGAAACTTTGCCACGTTTGAGTTTGAAATCCGTCATTAAATGGTGTTTTTGGACCACGCTAGCCGATGCTAATTTTAAGCTAACAGCTAACGACCGGATGTGTGTCGTGTCTACGTCACTTCCTCTAATGTCAGGTTGTAAAGCTCGGTTGCACCGAAGCCTTTCTGTGCTTAAAATCACTAAATAAAATTTGCCACATGTCCCCAAAAACTCATGTTCATGCAAAAAAGTCGTGCTTGTTGAAACAACGCCACGTTTTAGCTTGAAATACGTTCAGAAATATTGATTTAACCGAGTTTAGCCGAAGCTAATTTTAAGCTAAGCGGCTAACGACAGGATGTCAACAGAACGTCCACAGGAAGTTGTCATAGGCTCTTGCTGGTAGAAAGCTAACACTGCCCCCTCCTGTAGAAACTTGAAATCACAGTTTCACTTCGTTTTAGGTTATTTTTGGTGAAATTATACGTGTTTATCCTAATGCTACGGGCATTTTTGAGTTAATAAACGTTCCTCAAAGCTGAATTATTACTGTTATCTTGCATTTAAAAAGTGATTAAGGTATTTATGCAAGAAAGGCATTTACCAATACTTTTTATTCACTGGTAATTCCTCAAGACAGAGGTACAAAATAAAAAATTAGAAACTTTTTTAAAAAAAGATACAGTTCAGATATTCACAGAGTAGATAAAGTTTACTCATTTGCAGGAAAGATAATACACGTTTAATTGCTAAATCACTAAATAAGAGTAAACTTATCAGGAAAAAGAAACTTTTCTGTTTAAGTTACCACCTAAAAAAACCACATTCTCCTATTTAATTTTTAAATAGAAGATATTGGCAGGAGAAGAGGAGTATAACAGTTTTCCTGTTTCACCCAACCTGGTTCAATGAGTAACTGTTAAAATAGCGAATTTCTGGAAGTGAACGGTTTAAAAAAAAGCGTTTTTAAACTGATGTTGCTGTGAGACTTTTTAGAAAAATTGCAGGTTTATAAAAATTCAGTGCTTTAGAGTAAAAAACACTGAGAAGCTTGGTAATCTAGTATCTGTTAAAAAATAAGCACATAAAAAGTAACACTGCAGAGAAGCATTTACTTAAATATTCATGAATTGGGGTAAAACCTACGAGACAGGTGCCATTCCTCTGAATAAGTTGACTTATAATAGTACTTTTGTGTAAACTGTTGTGGAATAATATTTGTTCCTTTTAGAATCTGACTCCTAATTCTTATTTTATTTTGAAATTGACCCATTTCCTGTTTTACTTTGAAGAGGCTCTTCATTTCCTGTTTATATAATGTAACACGATGTAAACCACTTCTGATTGGACTGGATTCTGACCAATTCACATCCAGACAGACTCAAAGCGCGCTAAAAAGTTAGTTATTCTGTGTGAAGGAACGCCCCTGTTTCTCTGAGACAAAGAGAAGTGAACACGCCTGTCCTGGTGTGTGTGTGAGTGTGCCAGCAGCAGAATGAAGCAGAGGGACGCAGCAGACACAAGCTTGGAGCAGAAAAGATAAAAGCAGGTTGTATTGTTTCAGATTAAGGGATGCATCCAGATTTTAATATGATAAAATAACGACTGCATTTAACTAACCCACTGTTTATACTTGTGAATCTGTGACAACATTATTACTTCTGTGTTACTTTACTTATTAAATATTCATAAACTTAAAGGTGCCATTGTCGTATTTAATGTGCAATGATTTGACTGATACCTGCAGGATTGAAGCGGTTACTACAGAACTCGGGTGGAGAAATAAGAAAATCACAACA
>NW_023628781.1:1091-2112 GCF_014905685.2 Nematolebias whitei | reverse complement strand
CTCAGGAGCCAGGCAGAAGGAGAAATCCCACACAAGACAGGCTCTAGAGCAATGTGGATATCCTAACTGGGCCTTCCTGAAAGCAGAGAAGAAACCCAAACAGGACTCCAGTCAGCCAACAGGTGAAAAGGAGGAACCCAGACCCAGACCAGTGGTCATTCCATATGTTGAGGGAGTATCAGAGAAACTGAGACGTTTATTTTCTAAACATAACGTCCCAGTGGCTTTTAAACCCCAAAATACATTACGGCAAAGACTGGTTCATCCCAAAGATCCAGTCCCCCGGCACAAACAGAGTAATGTTGTGTATGCTGTTCAGTGTCAGGAGGGCTGTGATCAGTCTTACATCGGGGAAACAAAACAGCCACTGGCCAAAAGGATGGCCCAGCACAGAAGATCAACATCATCAGGCCAGGACTCTGCGGTCTACACTCATCTCCAGGCCAGCGGTCACTCTTTCAGGGATGAAGATGTGCACATCCTGGACAGAGAGGAACGATGGTTTGAGAGAGGAGTAAAGGAGGCCATCTTTGTGAAAAGAAATCGTCCATCATTAAACAGGGGTGGAGGCCTCCGGGTTCAACTGTCCCCCTCTTACAATGCTGTGATTGCTAGTATCACTCAGCCCTCTGTGAAAAGTAAACAGCAATCAGTGTGCTAATGATCCATTGTTAGGCTGATGGTCCTTCTTGAGCATGTGATCAGCTGGTTTTGGTTGTCAGCAGCAAAACTGGTTGATCCACTCTGAGAAGGTGCTATTTAAGAGACTGAGCTGAATACAGCTCCTCAGACTGAGGAAGTCTCTCGGATGAGAGACGAAACGTTTCTACATTTTTTTGTTGATTTGCTTTGTTTTGTTGTTTTTTGAATGTCCAGAGGATCATATTTAACTTTTTTAGATCTAGCTAAAAGCATCAAAAGTCTAGATAAAAGCATCAAAAGTCTAGCTAAAAGCATCAAAAGTCTAGCTAAATGCATCAAAAGTCTAGCTAAAAGCATCAAAAGTCTAGCTAAAAGCATC
>NW_023628781.1:660-1081 GCF_014905685.2 Nematolebias whitei | reverse complement strand
AAAAGTCTAGCTAAAAGCATCAAAAGTCTAGCTAAAAGCATCAAAAGGCTAGCTTAAAGCATCAATAGTGTAGTATGTACATATACTGATATATATTCATACTGTTAAAACGGATTCTTTAATTTTTCTGGACTGTTTAATAACGTGCACCTGAATTTCATAAAATGTGGACGGAAACGTTAATTATCTTTGACTCACCAAGACAGTGGGTCATTTATTAACAGAATCAAGTTTAACACATCACACATTTACATTAATTGGCAAGAATTGAAAATAACGACAGCTTATTAATCAGTTTAGCAAGGAGTAAACAACATGGCGATTGTTTTCTCACTTCCAGCAGAACCACAACGTCATTAATCACAGCAGACGTCAACCACACGGCGGTGATTGAAAAACTTTGCTTCAGACATTTCTAAAA
>NW_023628781.1:0-560 GCF_014905685.2 Nematolebias whitei | reverse complement strand
AGGTCATCCAGGACAGACTTTCATAATTCCCAAATCGTCTCTGGTTCAGCTTGATTCTCTTTCAGCAGCATCCTGAATTCCAGCCTTCGTGAACTCTGGAACTGCTGAGTTTCAGAGCTGCTACTCCATCTTCAAGACTGAGTTTACAGCAGCTTCAAGACTGAGCCCCTGCAAGACTGAAAGACTGAGCTTGAACTAGGAAGTGCCAACATTTAAAGAAAGCTCACTTCCGGTTCATTTGAGAGTTTCTGATTGGTCAATGGACCAAAACAGAGGTGTGTTTTGTGATGTAAGGTGTTATGAAAATTCAAGGAAAAAATTAAGATTGTTTAAGAACAGACAGAAAATTGTAATGAAGAAACCAGTCTTCGTGGAGCCAATTCTCCAGTTTCTTGCTGTAAAAGTTAAACATGACATTTCTTTTCAGTAAACTTTCAGTTGACCGAAACTTGAACTTCGACACACTTACAACTTCGCTCATTGAAGACAGAAAATCAGACAATGCATCATTAACCTGATTTCTTCTTTGAATGAGGATTAAAAATCGTTATTACTGTTTC
>NW_023628780.1:0-2112 GCF_014905685.2 Nematolebias whitei | reverse complement strand
CCATTCCGGTTTCATTTCTGTAACCAAAATAAGCTTGGAAGATTCTTTTGTAATAAACCTTTGGATGTTCATGCTTCCCTTGCGTGACCTTGTCAGCAGCTGGGAAACCAGCAGGTCCTGTGCAGGGGTCGTACTCTCTGATCAAAGCTTCACACAGAAGGTTGTAATCCCTCCTCGTGGCATCAGGTTGACGCTCGATGAAGGTGAACACCTCTCTGTCTGACGTGAGCCTTATCAGACTGATTTTATCCTCAACCGTAGCATTAGGATAACCACTCAGTCTGAATTCTAGGTCTTTGAGATACGCTTTTGTGCCCGTTGAACCCATCGGACCAGGTACAAAGCGTTGTACATATTTTGAGAGTTTTTGAAGATCATCTATTGGAAGAGGAAGTTTCAATGCTCTCTCTTGCCTGTTCAGTAGAGGAGACCTGTTCAGGTCTTTCCACGTGGCTTTAGGTAAGGGTGGAGGTGTGTGTGATGTAAGGAGATTTGGGTCTGAAGCCCAGTGTGTCCCCACATTCTGTCCATGCCTCTCACCATATTTCCTTTCTGCCTGGCAAAGTTGTGTTTTAAGCGCGTCTATTTCAGTTTTGCAGCGGGAAACTTGTGACATTTTCTCGTTGTGATCCCGTCTTAATGCAAAGTATGCTGTGGAAAACAGTTCTTTAGCATCCCTGGCTTCAGTTAGTGATGCATTAAGTGACTGTACTTGGCCGTTCAGTGAATCAATTTCTGCATGTGCGTCTTGCTGTGACTGAATCATCTGTTCACGATGTTTCTTAGTGAGGACCTCTTGTTCACTTAAATTGAAGGAAGCGTTCTTCAATTTCCTGAACCACCTCATTTTCGCTGTTTAACCTTATTGCAAGGTCATCAGCCTTGTCTACCACTGCATAGAATGACGCTTTCAGTAAAAGCGCCAATTTTGCCAGCTTTTCATAGCTTGACTTTGGTCTGTCTGTAGAGGTCACTCTCTGCAACCTCCTTCAGTTTGTCCAATAACTCTTTTGAGTTCATGCTGTCCACCTGTTCACCATATGGATGTAAGGAGTCTGTGAGCAGCGTCAACGCTCCCTCTAACCAGTCCTTCATCTCACAAGGATCAAAATCCTTTTCTATCACACCTGCCATGGTTATTCACTGTTCAGCACTTATCTGTGTAAACAGTTGCCAACTTCAGATTATTTTAACAGGTAAATATTTGTATTCAAGTGTCATGTGAGATTCACACTATTTTAAGATCTGGGTTTACTCAATAGTACTGTCTAAGCCACTTCTTCAAATGAGTGGGCACTTATTGTAAGATTCACCCCAATTCATGAATATTTAAGTAAATGCCTCTCTGGCAGTGTTACTTTTTTAATGTGCTTATTTTTTAGCAGATACAAGAACCAGGCTTCTCAGTGATATTTACTCTAAAGCACTTAACATTAAATAAACCTGCAATTTTTCTAAAAGTTTCACAGCAACTTTAGTTTTTAAACGCTTTTTAAGCCGTTCTTTTCCAGAAATTCGCTATTTAAAACAGTTACTCATTAAACCAGGTTGGGTGAAAAGAGAAAAGAAAAAAAAAAAAAATGATGAGGAGATTATCAGTCCCACTTCAGGAAAACTGTTATACTCCTCTTTCAACAGCAGGTGGTGGTGTAAGCTTATTTATACCAGCAGGAGTCTATGACAAATTCCTGTGCATCGTTCCGTTGACATCCGGTTGTTAGCCGCTTAGCTTAAAATTAGCATCGGCTAAACTCGGTTAAATCAACATTTCTGAACGGATTTAAAGCTTAAACGTGGCGTTGTTTCAACAAGCACAACTTTTTTGCATGAAACATGAGTTTTGGGTACATGTAGTATGCCACATGTAGTGATTTTAAGCACAGAAAAGGTTTCGGTTGAACCGAGACTCATTTCCGGGTCACGTGACTGAATCAACCAATGACAGCACAGCGGCGGGGGTGGGTTTTACAATCTGACATCAGATGGAGTGACGACAGACACGTCACTCATCTCTCCAGTGAATCAGAGCGTTTAAACAGCGGCTTTCGACCAATGACGCTTCGTCATTTCAGCTAGCGTGTTAGCATTTAGCCTGAACAAAGTCCGGTCAAC
>NW_023628779.1:0-2113 GCF_014905685.2 Nematolebias whitei | reverse complement strand
TGAGCGCCGCCTGTCCCGGAGGAACCATCCGATTTGCTCCGAGGGTCGGCGATACGAGGAAAATTACAAGATGACGTTGTCCAGCGTGTAGCGACCTGTCACTGAGAAATATTCCTTGGCGCTTACCTTGAAACAAGACTGCTCGTCAGCTTCTCCTCGGGGAGGAGAGCTCACCGGACGACCTGAGGTCGACGTGCCGGGCCAAGCATTCTTAACAAAGGCTGGTCATCTACACAACTTTCCTTCTTCGTTCTTCTGACAGTGCTATTAGCTTGCTGAAGAAAAAATGGGAGCCGATTTCCCGCTCTTAACTTAATTTATACGGACCGGGTGGGGCCCACACATCAGGTGGGCGTGGACTAAATTCTTCAGTGCAATGCTTCGCATATCGGGATAAACCCATCAGCGACAGCCTTAAAGGGCGAAGCTTATATGAAATAGAACTGGATTCTGGCTGGATTGTGGATAAAAGAGTCGACAGATTTGACGCCAAGCAGGACCGCTTCGTCTAACAGCTCCACACCAGTCTCTGAGTGGACCAGAACCGAGTCACAATGTTGGACTTTACTTCATGATAATCAGTAGCTGGTTTACAGCAGGTAAATCAAATGTTCTTAATAATGCTTGCTTGTGTTTACTTCGGTTACAAAACAACCAACTGAGTTTTTATTTTTTCCTGAAAGAAGAAGAAGCTGTCCTTCCACCAGGTGGACCGGTTCTGAACGAGGCTCGGCAGCAGGACGTCGAAGAGAGAGATGATGGATGAACTATTTATTTAAAATTCCCCTCAGTTCTTTTATTCAATCCATTCAATATTCAGTTTAATTATCAGTTTGTGGTGTTGAATAAATAAATAAAATAAAAATTAAACCTGATGTCTTCATTTTCAACGTTAATAGCATGCAATATGTTTAGCATCATTTTAATCACATAATTTGAATTACATAATGTCCAGATAGCTTCATTTAGCTCAGAGAGCTTCATAATATATCTCAAACTTAAGATAAATACTGTTTTTTATTATTATTAAACTTATTATTTAGCACATTTAGATGTTATAGTGCAGCGCGACATGTGCGCGTGCCTCGTTCTATAAACAGCGACATTAGAACTGGATCTGACTTTGTCTCTTCCAACACAGATGTTGGTCACAGCACCTGGAATCTGATGTAGATTAACTATGAGATCAGTCGTAGTTCTGAAAGCAGTGTATCTGCCGCCATGTTGATAGAAATACAGCGTTGGTCCGCGCGTGCGCATGTGGTTTAACACAAAGCCTCAGCGGGAGATGTTTACATTATTGGGGGGTCAGTGAAAAACCTCCATTCTGGAAGGTGGGTTCAGAAACCTCTGGATTCAAAGAGGGGGGCCACTGGTGTTGTGTAAATGATCAGCAGAACCGCAGAGAGAAAGGAGCGCATGCACTCAAAATATGTGCCGTGTAAACGGCCCCTTACAATTCTGTTATTGCTAGTATCACTCAGCCCTCTGTGAATAGTAAACAGCCATCAGTGTGCTAATGATCCATTGTTAGGCTGATGGTCCTTCTTGACCATGTGAGCAGCTGGTTTTGGTTGTCAGCAGCAAACTGGTTGATCCACTCTGAGAAGGTGCTATTTAAGAGACTGAGCTGAATACAGCACCTCAGACTGAGGAAGTCTTTCGGAAGAAAGACAAAACGTTTCTACATTTTTGTTGCTGTTTTGCTTTGTTTTGTTTTTTGAATGTCCAGAGGACCAGATTTAACTTTTTTAGATTTTTCAACCTGGATTATTGCGCATGCATCAGGATTTTCTGTTGAAACATTTTGTCTTTCATCCAAAAGACAAAAGAGGACGAGCGCAGATGAGTCAGCAGCGGAGAGGAAAGACTCCAAAAACCATCTTGTTGCCATCAAACGTGTTGACCCCTCTATCAGAAGGTGCTGTTTATGAGTCTGAGGCCCTATTTACACGGACACGATGGGGAGAAACATAGGTTTTTTCATATGTTAATTAAAGGAAAAGATTTGCGTTGACACGGTCGGATTTTGGGTTTACATGCATCCGGAAGATTCCCCCCGCCCTCCCGAATCCGCTGTAGTTACCATGCCAGGTCATAAGATAGTGCTGTG
>NW_023628778.1:0-2113 GCF_014905685.2 Nematolebias whitei | reverse complement strand
ATGTGATCATTTGTCTCCAAAGGTCCAAAGTGAAGTCCAGATGTCAGAGGGATGTTGTTCTCAGTTGTGTAACTTTGGAAGAAGCAGACAGAATTAGTGTCAGACTGCTGAAGCTTCATATTAGTGTAAGCTGAACTCACGAGTGGATTTGTGTCAGGAACAGAGCGTTCACTTTCAGTGTGAACAGCAGGATTCACTACTGTTAGATATGATACATGACTGTTGTCATGGAGACAGACATGTTAATGTTGAGCTGCACATGGAAACCAGAACACACCTGAAGAGATTAGAAATTATTTTATTTAACTGTTTTATTCTTTATTCAGATTGAGGTGGTGCAGTTTGTCAGAGAACCTTTATTTAGACAGGTAAATCCCATTGAGCCTCGAGGACTCATTTACAAGAGAGACCTGATTTCAACAAAGAAAGATGACAACAATGGACAACAGCAACAACAATAAACAATTATAAAAAGTCATACTGCAGGGTTTTTTTTTTTTTTTTTTTACAAATAGGATGGCTAAAAGGAAAAGGTAACAGCAACAAAACAGCTAGATACTAAGCTGTTCTTCTCTGGGCTCAGCTCTGAAGTCCAACCCCTCCCATCTGACAGAACTGGACCTGAGTGACAACAAGCTGCAGGATTCAGAAGTGAAGCAGCTGTGTGGTTTTCTGGAGAGTCCACGATGTAGACTGGAGACTCTGAGGTCAGACATGTTTATCACCTGCTAATGGAGGAGGAGGGACAATGTTGTTGATATATGTGTGTGTCTACAACTGATTTATTTTAGAGTCAACCTGAATCAAGATAGCCACCACAACAAAATGACTCTATATCAGTCAATTTTAAAGGAATTCAGTTAAATATCAGTGTGGTAGTAGCTGAGACTGGCCTCCATCTTTTACTCTGAGTGCTGTCTCATAACAACATCTGTGTTTAAAACTTTGCCATTAACTATTTAAATCAGTTATGTTTGTCTGTTAGCAAAATATCTCAGATACAATTGAACATATTTTAGTGAAACGCTCAGAAAATAATAATTTGACAGACATGTAAAACTGATTAACTCCTGAATTTAATTAATTAAAGATGGCCGCCACAGCCAACTGACTTCAGGAAACACCAACATGACTATAACTCAGCCAGTTTGACAGATGTTGAGCTGACAGTTGTTGTGGTAGTAGCTGAGCATCATACTCAACACATACTTTGAGTGTAACACATTGTGCAACATTTTTGTCTAAAACCTTGATATAATTTGTTGGGGTCAGTCCTGTTTGTCTGTTAGCAAAATATCTCATAAACCACTGAACAGATTTCAAAGAAACTTTCAACAATTAATCTTTGGATTAATTATTGAAACTGATTAATGTTTGGAGTCGACCTCATTCAAGATGGCTGCTGCAGCTAATTGACCTCAGCCAACACAGAAGTGTCTTTACCTCAGTGAATTTTACAGACACTGAGCTAAAATGTGGTGTGGTAGTAGCTGAGAGTCATTCACAACATTCTTCAAGAGCTAAGTAATCATGTCAGATTGTTCAAGATATCACAACATCTCTGGAGATTGAACATCAAGTTATTTTCAAGGTTTGATCAAAACATCTTTCAGTTGGATCAAAGTTTTTCAGAGTTCAGAGTTTTTAAAAGTTTTGTTTTGTTTCTAAACTTACGTTTTATTCTTTATTCAGATTGTGGAGCTGCAGTTTGTCAAAGATCAGCTGTTCTTCTCTGAGCTCAGCTCTGAAGTCCAACCTCTCCCATCTGACAGAACTGATCCTGAGACTCAACAACCTGCAGAATCCAGATGTTCAGCAGCTGTTGGATCTTGTGCAGAGTCCAGACTACAGACTCTGAGGTCAGTAGAAGGTTGGAGTCGTTCCTGCTGCTTTCAGCAGAATTGAACTAAAGCCGGTTGTTGTCCAAGCAAAGATCCAGTGTTTCCAGTAAAACCTGCAACTTCCCAGTAACTGTATTTCTGAATGAATGTATGAGAGGAGAACAGGGACTGGTTTCAGGATCAAACAGAAAGACAAGAAAAGAAGCAAAGAGCAAGCGTTACTTTAAGGAATGCAGATCACTCACCAAAATAACATGTCATGTGATCATGTG
>NW_023628777.1:0-2113 GCF_014905685.2 Nematolebias whitei | reverse complement strand
CACCACAATGCCTATAGTGGTGTGGATGATGACCTATGCCGCTATCTTTAAGCCGAGACCTGATCCAGCTCCCCCTGCACCGGAGGGGAGCGAAGGCCACAGAATCTCGGGAGGATGATGAGACAAGCCAATCTAACGAGATAATAACAGAAGTAATCAAATAACCAACAACAGCTTTACCCCTCCTCGCTTTTGCTAACTTTTATTGAACTTTTAAAGATTGATTTAGTGTTTAAATGTTTATTCTTCTCTTTTTATGATTTTTATTTTTGTATCCTGTAAACTCGAGGTATCATCGGTCTGGTAAATGCTCAATGGATAGCTGACGGCCTGTATAGGCCCAGCAATACGAAGTTGAGTGTTTCAGAGACACGATGAGGACCGAGAGTGGAAGCAGACCTTGATTTCATTGTTATTATTTTGCCATGTTATATTACATGTACTCTCTTTTTAGAAAGCATAAGGAGCAGAATGCAGATGCTGTTCTACATCCTGACCACAGCAACAGTCTACGGCAACTGGGCGTTCGCTTTAACAACTCCGGACAAACTCGTAGTAACGACAAAAACCGGAGAAATCATCCTCTGCCACTGTGAAGAGAAAGTGTACGACCACCAGCAGATCCAGAGGATTAGAGTAACCCCTTGTGGTGACGTATGCAAAATCCAAAAGATAGAAACTACAGGGCAGGATAAATACATTAGCGTTACATATAGGGAATACGGCATCTCAAATACCTCAGGATTACTGCTACCTGGGTACTGTGATTGGAAAACAGTGATCACAACCCAACAATTAAACCAATTGGAAGAGTGGGAGAAATTCATTACCCGCACCTATTGTGGGATAGCCAGACGACAGGGCAGAACCACCCTTTATCGGTTTAAGAAAACCTCACTCTAAGAAATAAATAAAGGAAAGGTCCCAACAGTCAAAATGCAGGTTCAGCGCCCCAAAAATTTAACAGCAATAGGACCTCAAACGGTCTGCTGTTATTGCCTTTTGGGGTTGGATGATACCCGATTTTTATGGGCCGTAGGTCCAACCTGGTGGTGCCAGGCCTGCCACTCTAAAGTTATAATCGCGACTGGGGTACATGGTATTTTGGTCTCTGATGAGCCCGCCAGCCTCCCTCGGGTGTCTGCAGACAAGTGCTGGGAGATAGAGAGCACCTGCAAGATCATCTGGACCTCGGCTGAGGGCTCTGAACCTTATATGCCTAGTACAGCTATCCCTCTAGGAGCCACATATTACCCAGTAATTGTGAAACTCTGGGAAAACACGAACAGAACTACCAGACATGTAGCCTACCATTTGACCACAGGGTTGCCCTTGGTTCACGGCCCCTCGTTTAGGGTCACACAAGAGCCCCAAGGGCTTATGCCCCCACCTATCATGGTCATTTTAACGTCAGGGTTAACAAATAGCCCTCCCGTAGTCTCCGTGCCCATGGTGGCTAGGGAAGAAGGTAGACCAGACAGTATTAGTGTCCCTATAACCCAAACCAAGGTAGCCAGTCAGCCCCAGGAACCAACTAATGGCCCACCTGACCTTTTACCAACCACATCCCATAATGAAACCGAGCCCATGGAGGTGGAGATATCCCCTGGAAGGTCGACTGCACTTCCATTAGATCATAACGATCTAAGTCTCCTAGAAAACTACCTGGATGACTTTGACAGGTATTTAAGTAGCGAGGTGAGCCGATCCGGTCCTCTGAGTACCGATGGCACGGCCCTCACTGACCCAACCAGCCCATCTGATTCTGAGCCTCCGATCTTAACACCGGAAGGCTTGACCCATTCAGAAACTGCTGAATCTGAAGGGTTACAGGTTGCCCCTATGCGGCTGAAACAGCTTCGTCAGATGCCCATTTTAGTTGCCACGACCCCACAAATTAGGAGGCAGGTCATAATAGAAAACATTACTCCTGTAGCAACAAAAAAGGTTGAATCATGTCATCTGGACTTCGTTTTTTTTGTTAAAAAGAAACGTTTCGCCCCTCATCCAAGAGGCTTCGTCAGTCTGAGGCCTAGCCATCTGGTATTACCCAGAAGCCACCCTGACTCTTGTGTTTCAAGCCTGCCTCAGATACCCCTGAAGTCTGGCCTTT
>NW_023628776.1:0-2113 GCF_014905685.2 Nematolebias whitei | reverse complement strand
CTCTTTTCAGAGGTTCATAAGTGGTTAAGTCACTAAGGAGTGTCATAACTTTCTCATGATAGTCTTTCTGGTTCAAAATCACTGTGCACCTTCCTTTGTCTGCTGGAAGAATGATGATGCTTTTGTCCTTGCTAAGAGTGGTGAGTGCATCCCTCTCCTCTCTACTGATGTTGGAAGGTGGTGGTTTGGCATTGCTGAGGCAGGATGAAACTTTGATTCTGAGCTGTTCTGCTTCACCCTATTTCATTTTGTTGTTGCGGATGGCTGATTCTGTGGCTGTGATCATCTCCACCAGAGGAATTCTACTTGGTGCAACCGCAAAGTTCAGTCCCCTGGCAAGAATCTCTGTCTCTGGCTGGGTGAGCTGTCTGTCAGATAAATTCTTCACCCACTTTTCTGTCTCCCTGGCATGTAATTGACTACTGGAGTGATGTCCTACACTGAATGTGTTGTTATTGGAATAGTGATGTGTTGATGAGTTATTAGTAAGTTAAACTTATTTTGTTGTCGAGTCTTGGACTTGACATGCTGTGCTAAGCGTGCCTGTTCTGTACAGTCCAACACTTGCTGAAGTGTGGTCTGATCTAGACACATAGTTAGTTTCTGTTTGATGTGCTCTTCTTTGGCCTTCAAGGCCTCAATAGTAAAATTGGTCTCTCACCCGTTCATTCAGCAGCTGGGTCTGTGCCTTCTGAAGGATCTTGCTTGCCCGGTGCCCGCTGACCGATGATTTTAGTTCCAGGCTCTTGGGAATGATGCCACTTTGTCGACATCTGAGGTTGAATCGCAAGTGGTTCCTGTAGTCTGCCCTCTTCCTTGCTGTTTTCTCAAACTCTCTTACTAGTTTGACGCAATCCTGGCCAAAGTGATTAAAAATATCCTGATGCATGCTCAATAATCCAGGTAGAAAAATCCAAAAAAGTTGAATCTGGTCCTCTGGACATTCAAAAAAACAAAAAACAAAACAAACCAAAAAAATCTAGAAATGTTTCATCTCTCATCCAAGAGACTTCCTCAGTCTGAGGTGCTGTTTTCAGCTCAGCCTCTTAAATAGCACCTTCTCAGAGTGGATCAACCAGTTTGCTGCTGACAACCAAAACCAGCTGATCACATGCTCAAGAAGGACCATCAGCCTAACAATGGATCATTAGCACACTGATGGCTGTTTACTATTCACAGAGGGCTGAGTGATACTAGCAATCACAACATTGTAAGAGGGGGACAGTTGAACCCGGAGGCCTCCACCCCTGTTTAATGAAGGACAATTTCTTTTCACAAAGATGACCTCCTTTACTCCTCTCTCAAACCATCTTTCCTCTCTGTCCAGGATGTGAACATCTTCATCCTTGAAAGAGTGACCGCTGGCCTGGAGATGAGTGTAGACCGTAGAATCCTGGCCTGATGATGTTGATCTTCTGTGCTGGGCCATCCTTTTGGCCAGTGGCTGTTTAGTTTCCCCGATGTAAGACTGATCACAGCCCTCCTGACACTGAACAGCATACACAATATTACTCTGTTTGTGCCGGGGGACTGGACCTATGGGATGAACCAGTCTTTGCCATAATGTATTTTGGAGTTTAAAAGCCACTGGGACATTATGTTTAGAAAATAAACGTCTCAGTTTCTCTGATACTCCCTCAACATACGGAATGACCACTGGTCTGGGTCTGGGTTCCTCCTTTTCACCTGATGGCTGTGTTGGACTGTACAGATCAGGCACACTTAGCACAGCATGTCAAGTCCAAGACTCGACAACAAAATAAGTTTAACTTACTAATAACTCATCAATACCATCATTATTCCAATAACAACACATTCAGTGTAGGACAACACTCCAGTAGTCAATTACATGCCAGGGAGACAGAAAAGTGGGTGAAGAATTTATCTGACAGACAGCTCACCCAGCCGGAGACAGAGATTCTTGCCAGGGGACTGAACTTTGCGGTTGCACCAAGTAGAATTCCTCTGGTGGAGATGATCACAGCCACAGAATCGGCCATCCGCAACAACAAAATGAAAGAGGGTGAAGCAGAACAGCTCAGAATCAAAGTTTCATCCTTCCTCAACAATGCCAAACCACCACCTTCCAACATCAGTAGAGAGGAGAGGGATG
>NW_023628775.1:0-2114 GCF_014905685.2 Nematolebias whitei | reverse complement strand
GACCCCGTGTACATAATTTCGCTCCACCACATGTACCACATGAGGTGGAATGACAATAAAGAAACTCTGACTCTGAACTACTGCACGTTTGAAAACATCAGGAACCACACTTGTCACAATACTACTATTTATAATAGTAAGAACAGAGGGTCCAATCGTGGGTAGAACTCGTTTGAAAAACGACGCAGGAATGGGGTCAGCGGGGGAACTGGAGGGTTTCATCTGACCAACGACTTTGTTTAGAAATGGGAGTGAAATGGGTTCAAACTGTTTGAAGACAGCTGAGCAAGGGACAAAGATAGAGGGGTCAGTTGTGGACGGTGGGATGGATGACCTAATCAACTCTACCTTATCAGCAAAGTATCTGGTAAAGTCGTTGCAGATGTCAACGGAGGCCTCCATGCTGGCAGACCGAGGCACGTTTAAAATGGAATTTACGGTATTAAAAAGAACACGAGGATTATGACTGTTTGAAGCAATGATTTGGGAGAAGTATTTGTTCTTTTCAGATTTAACGATGCTGATAATCGTTCAAACATGTTTTTAACATAATAAAAGAAACCTGTAGTTTGTTATTTTTCCACTTGCGCTCAGCTCTCCTGCTCCTGGCTGCTCGAGTGGTCTCATTTAACCAGGGGTGTTTTGCCCGCTTTGATTGCCTGATTTTTAGTGGCGCCACAAGGTCCAAGATCTTAACACGGGTCGCATCATGCCTAGTGAGCAGCTCCTGCGTACTAATACAGGCAGATATAAAGACGGCAGTATAGTGAATAAATGTGGTCAGTTTGTCCTCCAGCAGTCTGAGCCTATAGCAGCGTAACTAAGGGACAGCTCAGGAAACCCAAGCCAACCCTAACTATAGGATTTATCAAAAAGGAAAGTCTTAATCCCAGTCTTCAAACTGGACAATGTGTCAGCCTCACGGACAGAAACTGGAAGTTGGTTCCACAAGAGAGGAGCCTGAGAACTGAAATATCTTCCTCCCATTCTGCTGCTGGAAACTCTAGGAATCACAAGTAAACCTGCAGCCTGAGGGTGAAGTGCTCTGTTAGTAAAATATGGAACAATAAGATCTGTTGAGCATGCATCAGAATAAGATCTGTAATATAAGATGGAGCTAGGTTGTTGAGAGCTTTGTTGGTTAGAAGTAAGATTTTGAATTCTATTCTGGATTTGACAGGGAGCCAATGGAGAGAAGCTAAAACTGGAGAGATATGATCTCTCCTATCAACTCTCTTTAAAATGCTTCAGTGGTCTCTGAGTTGTGTGGTCTCTGTTGACAGAAGGTTTGTTTCTTTTGGTATTTGAAATGTAAAACTGGCAGGAATTTAAAGCTTGTTTTTAGCAACGGCTGTTCATCGGTATGTTCAGATGGAATTAAAGCAGGTCTTAATTTCAGCCCTACCTCCTCTGCAGACCAGCAGCACCACCTCTCCTTGTTTGGTGTGTTCCTGTAGGACCCTCTGAACCTGAGGAAGGAAATACATGTGAGACCATCTTCAAGAAGCTGAAGAGTTTCTGTCTGCCTCTTCAGCTTCATGAGGAACCTGCTCACGGGGGTTGGTTGTGGACCGATTACTGACTCTCAGGGATTGGGGTTCACCTGGGAGAAGCTGAGGCTCTGAACATCAGCTCCATTGATCTTTACAATGGCATCTCCTGCCTGCAGCAAGGGGCACTGTCTGTGATCCCAAACTCGCCTCACCACTGCCTGTTGACCCCCCTGTCCACCTGCCGTCACACTGAACCCCAGCCCCTGACTGTCACTGCGCCCCACTGCCACCGGCACCAGCTCCCATCCAGAAGCTGACCCAGGAGATCCTGCCCTCAGGGGGAGAATCAACCGTGGGTTTTCTCTGGAGTCTGCAGCTGGGTGGATGGCTGGACACCCATTGAAACCACAGGAGGGAACATCGCTTGGAGGGGACACAGCAATGGAGGTCTGAGGCATAGCTGGGCGCAGCACAGACCCAGAAGGAGGTGTGGAGGCAGAAGGAAGATTAGGGCTGGTGGTAGGGCTGGTAGAGTTCTGGAGGAGGCCTGAGTCGGGCTGAGACAGGGGCAGTTTGGATAGTGTGTGGGAGGACGAGGAGGTGATGGGGAGCGTGGATGTG
>NW_023628774.1:0-2115 GCF_014905685.2 Nematolebias whitei | reverse complement strand
TGTATATATGTGTGTATATATATATATATATATGTATATATGTATATATGTGTGTATATATATATATATATATATATATATAAAGTAAACTGACACAAATATTCAAAAGCATAAGTTTGTAAAGTATAGGATGGTGTTAGTTTTCTCAACACCAAATCAGAAATGTGCTAGACTGTAAAATAAATAAAGTAAGTAATCTGTAAATCCAATGCCACAGAAAGATTTTTATCTGTGAAAACGTTCAAAATAGAAAAATTTTGGAGACGTCTTTTAATATCCAGTTGAAACGTTCATACTCAGCCTTTACTGTTGTTCTTGATGCTCCAAAGAGTTTTAAAATTCATTGCAGTTTACTTATTCAGTGCCAATTCACAAAGTTGTCTCAGGACACTGTTCGATAACATTCACATAAATTAAAAAATGTAAACAAGTAAACGTTATCTATCGCTGGAAGCCATCAGATAGAGTTTAATCTCTACTCACAACCGTACACACTGTGCAAGTTCGTAGGCGACAGTGAAAAGAAACAACTCATTTTTAACAGGACGAAACCTCCATCAGAACCAGAACCAGGCTCAGGATGGGCGGCCATCTGTCTCGACTGGCTGGGGTTGAGAGGACAGGAACAAGACACAGACACATGGCGGGTCCAGGTGAGCTTCGATGGAGAAAACGATAAAACACGTTGGTGATAGAAATAATTTCAAATACAAACGAACAATAGAGTGAGTAAAATCAGCAACGTAGCAGCATAACTGAAGGATAGCTCAGGAAACCAAGCCGACCCTAACTATAGGATTTATCAAAAAGTAAAGACTTAAAACTGGACAATGTGTCAGCCTCATGGACCGAAACTGGAAGTTGGTTCCACAAGAGAGGAGCCTGATAACTGAAAGATTTTCCTCCCATTCTGCTTTTGGAAACTCTAGGAACCACAAGTAAACCTGCAGCCTGAGAGCCAAGTGTGCTGTTAGGAAAATATAGAACAATAAAATCTTTAACCTATGATAAAGCTTGTTGTAGAGAGTTTTGTATGTTAGATGTAAGATTTTAAATTTACAGTGAAAATTAATCAGCTTCCTTATTTCTCTGGGGAAATTTAGGCCGTATTGGACTTTAACAGAAGAACAGTTTAATGGATTACAAAAAAAACTGAGAGTTTCTTGCTGTTTACTGAAGGGATACCTGCTGAAGAAGAAAGATTAGCTGTGATTTAAAAACCTTTATTGGGGACATAGGCACCTATTATTCTACACCTCGGAAGAGTGTCTACATTTCTATATCCGTTAACGCGGCCCAAACCACAGCGTCTACTCCCACAAAAGTTATATCAAAACGACCGGCTCGGCCCCGTGATGTGTGCTATTACTTTTATTGACATTTTGAGTTACCATGGACACGTAATTTGCAAACAAAGACGCAATATTTCATCAACTCCAGGAACTAGTTGGTGACTGTCCACTTATTATTCTACACCTGAAAAGCGTATCTTTTTCAACTTTAATGCAAAGTTGGAGTCAAAGTTTCTCCAGGAAATTTCTAGTTGCATTTATGATTCAATACAATGAAATAAACAAAGGTAAAAGGTAACAGATCATTTTAAAACTTTGTTTATTTACATTATGATTTTAATCGCTGACATCCGGCCCCTGAGCTGCTGGCTTTCAGAAACTGTGGCCTCCTGAGCAGTTTTATTGAATAGCTGAATTAAAGGTTTCTGCTTCAAGCTAGTTGTGCTTTGTTTTGTGTTTTGTTTCTAGATATACTGTATGTTGAAACTTCTGGCTGCATTAGTTTAGCTTTTTTTTTTTAATATGATCAGTTAAAACTAAACCAATTTTGCAGAAAGTGTTTATTAGGATGTGTAATGATAAAGTTAACAGAATTTCACTGTCTAAATTGTTGTCACATTGTAACATTGACTAATGAAGCAGAAACATCTCACTAAATGCGTCAGGTAGCACCATTACATTCACTACCTCCACCATGACAGTCATTTTTTTTTCCCCAAAATGTACTTTATTTTGAACAAATAACATTACATATAAATATCTTCAACACAAAAAGTAATAAAAAGTAATTTATGAAAAGTGATATTGGATTACATTAAAGAAA
>NW_023628773.1:0-2115 GCF_014905685.2 Nematolebias whitei | reverse complement strand
AATGCTCCTCAACCTCCTTCCTGAGGGGAGTGGGGCAAAAAGTATGTGCTGGGTGAGTGGGGTCCTTCATGATGCAGGTGGCCCTCTTCCTGCATCTGGAGGTGTAGATGTCTGTGATGGTGGGGAGGCTGACTCCAACATCTTCTGTGCAGCCTTCACCACTCTCTGCAAAGCTTTTCTTTCTGCAGCTGTGCAGCCTCCATGCCACACGTTGATGCTGGAGCACAGGATGCTCTCCACTGCACACCTGTGTCCTTAGTTGGACAAACGAGAAGGCATTCGTATTTGAGGTTGGAGCAGCAGGAGCAGCAGGAGCAGCAGGAGCAACAACGCGCAGGAATTCAGTGGAGAAGAATTCGGTTTAGAAACGTTGGGGGGGCACTGTTAGATTGGTAAATGGTAAATGGACTGTACTTTCATAGCACCTTTCTATCTGATCAAGACCTCAAAGCTCTTCACAACATAATCTGTGCCTCATTTACCCATTCATGCAGCACTCTACTAATCTATACAAAGATCAATCAGAGCTTTATCACATTCATACACCGATGGGACACACATCGGAGGCAACAAGGGGTTCAGTGTCTTGCCCGGGGACACTTGGGCATGTGACTGCTGATGGAATTGAACCCACAACTCTTGCATTGGAGGACGACTGCTCTAACCACTCAGCCACAGCTGAATTAAGGGGACGCTTGACAGAAGCGGAGCTGCTCTACTCACACACGACCAGTTGTTGCTCTAAAATAGTAATTTATTCAAGTGTTTACAAACGTACATGTTTAGCAACCCGTTAAAACAGGCTACACCAAAATGCAGGAAAAAGCATCTGCTTTATTAAAAAAATTTGAGGGGGAGGAGGACCCACAAGCCCCCTCCACTTCCCCTGCTCCACACACCCCCACCAGCTCGTCCACCATTTGCGTTGCGGCATCGATCAGTTCACAGAGTCAGCCCTGGGTACGAGCGCTCTGGAAAGCTGAGATTTTGCTGAAGGATGTAACGAAGTAAAAGCTGCTGATCCAGGTTTGATCAGTCACAGGTATGTAGACTCAGATGGACATCAGACTTCTCACCTGAACACTACCCGGATACGTCCGCTCACAAGCTTTTCTGTCTACTGGTATCTTGACAGACTTGTTCTTCAGGTTTCTGTGTGTGGAACATCTTCCTGGTCCTTAAGTTGTCATCCACTGTGTTCTTTTAATGGACCATTTATGTTCTTTTGTTTGTTTTCAGGTCTATAGGACACGTTCAGAGACGTCACCAGGACTCTTTTTCCAGATTAACGGATGGCAAAAGGGCAAGACCATTGAACCACGCTAGAAACTGAGTTCAGACACAGACCCATCAAATCCATCATCATCAAAGCTTGTCCTGCTCGAAGACTTGGACACTGGACTTTGTTCTTTAAGGTGCAGGCAGTCAGGACCATGTGGAGACATGTTCAATGGGTGGCCAAGCCTAGGTTAAAGTCCAATTCAGGCAGGGAGGCGGCCAACTTTACCTCAGTGATGGAGCGCACATCGGCTGCACCCAAGCCCCAAAGAGACAAATGGAAGAATGGACGACCACCTATCCTCCCCCTGTCCTGTCCTATGGAGGTAGTCTTGTGTTCTTTGGGTTCGGTCTACACCTGCCTGCTTCCTGTTGTTGCCACACAGACTCTCATCCCTCGCCATCCTTCACCACATCTTTGATGAAGTGGAATAAACCTCCAAAACTCAAAGCCAGGGACTAGGAATTTGTAAATTAACAAAAATATTTCCTATTTTATTTGATAGAACCGTTTAAGATGAAAATGATCCAGAGTTTCAAGGATGAAGTTTGGAAGCTTCTGGTGGGCGACAGTATTAGAGATTAGACACCTCGAAATGAAAGAAACTGTCCAGATGACAGGACTGAAAATTGTTGGATTGTATACCTGGATTATTGAGCATGGACTTTGTTGGTTTTGAACTAGTTTGACATGACTGTGGACGAGGAAGAGGGCAGGCACCGGAGGAGGGGGCGTGCCAAAGAGACCATCTTAGCACCTACATAACTGGTTTGTTCCACTTTGGAGTAAGCTGTTGGGGGAAGAATCAGTTTTGTGTTGTGTGTTTCCTTGACTGA
>NW_023628772.1:0-2115 GCF_014905685.2 Nematolebias whitei | reverse complement strand
GGAACTGAAAACCAGACCCTTCAGTGTTATTCCTCTTTAAAACAACATAGTTTGTGCATCTTTACACAGTAAAGCATCTGAGGACTCAAATAAATTCCCTAAAGTTTTGTTCTTTTGAAACTGGATGACATTTATGCTTATTACAGTAAGCATTAGTGTTGTTTATTCAGAGTTTGAACCTTCAAACCGATCAAATGTGTAATAATAATCCACAAATGTAAAACCGACCTGACGTTTCAACCAGATTAATGAAGACTACCGCTGCACCAAGTCAACGTTGCCGCTCTGAAACTCTTTCCCTCCACATTTCAGAGGTGACTGACAACAACTCCTGACAGAACACACCACATGGAGTTAACAGTATCAATATTTTATTGTCCCGGGCTGGAGGTGCAAAAATAGATACATCTGGAGCCAAGTGGTCCCAGTTATCTGTTCGGTGTGTGAAAAGTTCAGTCATGTTTATTTTCCTTGGTCACTGATAAAGATAATCATTTTTAAAATCTTTCTGATTTAGTTCATAACTCCATACCTTTTAACAAACAAACAAAGAAGGAAGTTAATTCAATTTATAATTTATGCTTTGCTTGTGTCAGCAGGTGCACACATCAGCTTTGATCAGTCTTTGATTGAGGAAAATATATCCAACTCCAGCTGTCACCCTCTTATCTAAAGTCTACTGCTTTCAACAATGTAAGTAACTGTTCCATGAAAGGGTGCAAATTACAAATGTTAGTGTTAGGTTCATTTGCATTGTTTGAGTGTGACGCTGCACAAACGTACATCACAGACTCGTATTCTCTTTGTTGGAGATAATAATGGAGCCCCTCCAGCTTGTTGTTGAAGGAAAAATGTTACACAAGCTGTTTAACACAACACACTCGTCTTTTAGTTAGAGACTCCTTCACCGACTCACTGCAATAAGGCTTGGTAAAGTAGGTCATTCCTGCCCACTGAAATAACCTTCTGCAACAACTCAGTGTGCCAGAAGAAGGGCTGCATGAACTATAATGCACCTGACATTTATTCCATTTTTTACACACTTTTTTATTAAGTAAAAGAAATACATATACACCAACTTCATGTTGCAACATTTTTCACCTTTTTTTTTTTCTCTCCCTTCACTTTTTGTTGTGGCTTTTTATGAATCGGTGAGCTGAAACAAAAAAGGAAATTAGATTTTTTTTTTTTTTTTTAATGGCAAAAATAAAAGTTGTAGTCAGCTGCTGTTTGTTGAAACTTTAATAAATATCATGTTGAATATCAGATGTTTTAGAATCAAAATTTCCAGACCTTAAAGTGTTTTTTTTTCTTCTTAATAACCTTTACCTGAAGACTGCACATATATACACATTTATATACACAACACACACATTAATGTAAATATAAATTAATAGAAATAACATATGCTGAACAAGTTAAATGTTCAAGTTATAATTCAAACAGTCCCGAGGCTCCAGGCTTCTACTGGGAGCTCCTCGCCTTTCTACTGGTGGTGAACTGTTGGGATTTTTGGTGAAAAATTTCAACTCTGGTCTGATTAGAATTAGTTTCTTTTTTCATTAGGTCAAGGTCAAAGTCAAAGTTTCTTTATTTGTCATACACACCACATGTGGTACATGTGGTGGAACGAAATTGTGTACACAGGGTCCCAGTTACAGCCAAAAAAAAGTATAAATTGTAAAGAAAAACAGTAATAAGATCTAAGATATGAGCTAAGAAATATGCTAAGCTAAGAATACGCTAAACACTAGTTCAAAAACAATACGCCGAACAACAGCAGCACAAACACGAGTCTGTGTGAGCAGATGAGTGAACACAGCAGCATGAAATAAATCAGCAGCATGAGATCAGCAGCTCTAAATTATATTAACTTTTTACAAAAGAGAACAAATAACAACCATCAACTACAAAGTTCCTGGAGAAATTTTGACCGGGACTGCCACACTGCTAACAAATTAAATTGTTTATTTGACAGTACTATGTGTTTGGGTTTCTCTCAGCTACCACTATAATTTCAGCTCAATATGGGGAAAAAAAATCAACGAGTTGAGTTCATTTTAATAGCTAAGGTGGCCATCTTGGATATTTAATTTGCATTATTGTATGGCAACT
>NW_023628771.1:0-2115 GCF_014905685.2 Nematolebias whitei | reverse complement strand
ACATCCTGTGTACATTCTTGGCAGATTGCCAAATCAGTGCCCAAGTGTGACTTCTTATTTTGACCATAGCGGATGTCTAGGTTAAAACTTTGAAGTGCCATAAGCCATGTGGCTACACGTGAGTTTGTCACCACACCATCTCTGATGCGTTGGCTGTTTAGAAACGTTACTGGCTGGTGTTGTGTCTCAACAATAATCCTCTGTCCACCAATATAGCAGGAGAAATGTTTCACTGCCCACACAGTGGTCAATAGAGCCTTCTCACAGTCTGAATACCTTAATTCAGGGCCTGCCATTGTTTTGCTGGCGTAGGCCACAACACGCTTGTCTTTGTCGTGTATTTGGTACAGACCTGCACTCATGCAGTGAGTTGAGAAGCCCACTTCCAAGTAGAACTCTTTGTTGTAGTCTGGGTAGACTAGACATGGGGCTAACTTGAGCCTGTCTTTAAGAGCGTTCATTGCCTGCTGCTGTGTATCAGTCCAGACAAAAGGAACGTCTTTCTTTAAGAGTTCAGTCAGTGGTTTTGCGAGATCCGCATAATGCTCTATGAACTGGCGTGAGTAATTACACACTCCCAGGAAACTCTGTAGTTCTTTGAGATTGGTTGGGACTTTGAGGTTGTCTAGGCCTTGGGTGCGAGTCAATTGTGGTTGTACTCCGTCTGGACCTACTAAGAGGCCAACGTAGTCCACCTTGGTTCTGCACCACTGGCACTTTGACAGTGAGATTTTAACACCAGCAGTTGTTAGCTGATTTAGGACGTGGTCGATCTCAGCCAAATGAGAGTCCAGTGTTGGCTGCCTCAAAAGGATGTCGTCCACGTAGATCAGTGTCCCACGCTCGTGAGCGTCTGGACATGCTTTGTTCAAAAAGATGTTGAACTCTGCAGGTGAGTTAGCGTAGCCAAAGGGACACCTGGTAAAGGTGTATTGTCAGCTGCCAAAAGTGAAAGCTAGTTTGTGTTGGTCCTCGGCGCGCACAGGGATGGTCCAAAAACCAGAGGCGACGTCGAGGGTCGAGAAGTACTTACCATCGGTGACCTTTGGCACTTCCTGATGGAGCTGAGTCATTGGCCACCTAGATAAGGGTACTTGTTTATTTAGCTTTCTGTAGTCTATGGTAAGTCTCCACTTACCATTTGGTTTTAAAACTGGCCATAAAGGTGCAGAGTATGTGCTATTACATTGTCTGATTATACCTTTGACCAAAAGGTCATCAATGATCTCCTGGACAGGCTGGTGTGTTGCCAGAGGGATCTTGTATTGTCTGACAAATGTTGGCGGTGCGTTGGGTGGGGTTGGGATTCTCACTGTATGGAGTGAGGTCAACCCACAATCTGTTGAGTCAGTTGAAAATGACTTTTCATATTTTAAAAGAACTTGGCGAAGTTTGTCTCTTTCTTCATCAGATGTCAGAGCGTCGGCTTGGGCGATCACTTGTTCAATCTGTGATGAGACTGATAAGGGTTCTTGCTCCTTGGGGAGCTCCAACAAATCCCTTTCTGAGTCGTCGGACCTGTCTATGGGTAAGACACCATAGGTTTGAGGCCCTTGGTTGACATCATCGGTTGAGAAAAGAGCTATGGCCTGTGCTGGTTTTGTGAACCATACTGGCCCAGCTTCTTGACTCGGTACCAGGTTATCTGGGAGTCCTCCCAGAAATGGAATGCCTAGTTCAAAATCATGAAAATCAGTAGAAATCAACCATCCTAGCATAGTGTTTTTTGGGATCAGCACCTCATCCATGCCTGTGTTACACACAGTAATAGATGTGGTTCTGGAGTTAAGACTCACTTGGTTCGTGGCTTCCACGGACAGTCCCAAGTTGAAAAATGCAGGAGAAGGTTGAAAATATGCCTGTTTATGGCTAATAGCTTGTCCAGCTATGATGTGGATTCGCACCATGAGGTTAGTCACCTGAGGTGGTACTGTGGTGGTTTGGTTGCTAGCAACCTGGCAGGCCTCTGGAATGGTCTGCCCAGCCTTAAGGTTTGCTGTGTCTAGCACAGGAGGATCCTTTGTGGCTGGTTTTAGGGACCACAGCACCTTGTTGATGGTGTCCACGTGGACACCCAACCTTACCAAAATGTCAGAGCCTATGTAGGATGCATGT
>NW_023628770.1:1597-2116 GCF_014905685.2 Nematolebias whitei | reverse complement strand
GAAAATCTTTCAGAGGGATCGTTCCTTTCGTTCATCGTTTTTGCACACCACGTAGAGCTCGGTTTACTCGTGCTCCCATGGGGTTCACACCCAAAATTGCGGAAAGGGGCTGTTTGTGCACAAATTAAAGCACGAAGACTTCAAGCTTTCAGAGGGCCCGTTTCTTTCGTTCCACATTTTTGCGCACCTTGTAGAGCTCGTTTTACGCGTGCCTCTGTGGGGTTCGCACCTATAGTTGCGTAAAGGGTCTGTTTGAACACAAGAGTGAAAAACGAAGCCTACAATCTTTCAGAGGGCCCTTTCCATTAGTTCAACATTCTTGCACACCACGTAGAGCTCGGTTTACGCGTGCTCCCATGGGGTTCACATCTACAGTTGCATAATGAGTTTGTTTGTCAACAAAACTGAAGAATGAGGACAAAAAACTTTCAGAGGGCTCGTTCATTTCGTTCAAAGTTTTTGCTCACAGTGAAGAGCTCGGTTTACTCGTGCTCCCATGGGGTTCGCACCCAAAATTGC
>NW_023628770.1:1288-1587 GCF_014905685.2 Nematolebias whitei | reverse complement strand
GTTTGTGCACAAAAGTTGAAAGTGACGACAAAAAACTTTTAAAGGGCCCGTTCCTTTCGTTCCACATTTTTGCGCACCTTGAAGAGCTCTGTTTACACGTGCTCCAATGGGGTTCGCACCTACAGTTGCATAAAGGGATTGTTTGTGCACAAAAGTCAAGAATGAGGACAAAAATCGTTCAAAGGACCTGTTCCTTTCATTCCACATTTTTACGCACCACATAGAGCTCGGTTTACGCGTGCTCCTGTGGTATTCGAACCTGCTGTCGCGTAAAGGGTCTGTTTGTGCACAAGAGTGAA
>NW_023628770.1:0-1278 GCF_014905685.2 Nematolebias whitei | reverse complement strand
GTGTTCGAACCTGGTGTCGCGTAAAGGGTCTGATTGTACATAGGAGCGAAGAACGAAGACGACAACCTTTCAGAGGGCCCATTCCTTTCGTTCACGTTTTTGCGCACCACGTAGAGCTCAGTTTACGCGTATTCCTGTGGGGTCCGCACCTGCAGTCGAGTAAAGAGTTTGTTTGTGCACAAGAGTAAGAATGACGACGAAAAACTTCCAAAGGGCCCATTCCTTTCGTTCCACATTTTTGCGCACCTTGTAGAGCTTGGATTACATGTGCCCCTGTGGGGTTCTCACCTGCAGTACCGTAATGGGTCTGTTTGTGCACAAGAGTGAAGAACGAAGACAACAAACTTTCAAAGGCCCCTATCCTTTCATTCCACATTTTTGCACACCACTTAGAGCTCGGTTTACGCGTGATCCCGTGGGGTTTGCACTTGCAGTCGCGTAAAGGGTCTGTTTGTGTACAAGAGTCAAGAATGATGACGAAAATCTTTCAGAGGGCTCGTTTTCCTTCGTTCCACGTTTTTGCGCAACACATAGAGCTCGGTTTACTCAAGATCCAATGGGGTTAGTACCAACATTTACGTAACGGGTCTGTTTGTGCACAAGAGTGAAGATCGAAAACTTCAATCTTTCAGAGGGCACATTCTTTTCGTTTCACGTTTTTGCACAGGACGTAGGGCTCGGTTTACGCGTTAACCCGTGGGGTTCGCACCTACAATCGCGTAAAGAGTTTCTTTGTGCACAACAGTGAAGAATGACGATGAAAATCTTTCAGAGGGATCGTTCCTTTCGTTCATCGTTTTTGCACACCACGTAGAGCTCGGTTTACTCGTGCTCCCATGGGGTTCACACCCAAAATTGCGGAAAGGGGCTGTTTGTGCACAAATTAAAGCACGAAGACTTCAAGCTTTCAGAGGGCCCGTTTCTTTCGTTCCACATTTTTGCGCACCTTGTAGAGCTCGTTTTACGCGTGCCTCTGTGGGGTTCGCACCTATAGTTGCGTAAAGGGTCTGTTTGAACACAAGAGTGAAAAACGAAGCCTACAATCTTTCAGAGGGCCCTTTCCATTAGTTCAACATTCTTGCACACCACGTAGAGCTCGGTTTACGCGTGCTCCCATGGGGTTCACATCTACAGTTGCATAATGAGTTTGTTTGTCAACAAAACTGAAGAATGAGGACAAAAAACTTTCAGAGGGCTCGTTCATTTCGTTCAAAGTTTTTGCTCACAGTGAAGAGCTCGGTTTACTCGTGCTCCCATGGGGTTCGCACCCAAAATTGC
>NW_023628769.1:0-2116 GCF_014905685.2 Nematolebias whitei | reverse complement strand
CGGCACAAACAGAGTAATGTTGTGTATGCTGTTCAGTGTCAGGAGGGCTGTGATCAGTCTTACATCGGGGAAACTAAACAGCCACTGGCCAAAAGGATGGCCCAGCACAGAAGATCAACATCATCAGGCCAGGATTCTGCGGTCTACACTCATCTCCAGGCCAGCGGTCACTCTTTCAAGGATGAAGATGTTCACATCTTGGACAGAGAGGAACGATGGTTTGAGAGAGGAGTAAAGGAGGCCATCTTTGTGAAAAGAAATCGTCCATCATTAAACAGGGGTGGAGGCCTCCGGGTTCAACTGTCCCCCTCTTACAATGCTGTGATTGCTAGTATCACTCAGCCCTCTGTGAGTAGTAAACAGCCATCAGTGTGCTAATGACCCATTGTTAGGCTGATGGTTCTTCTTGAGCATGTGATCAGCTGGTTTTGGTTGTCAGCAGCAAACTGGTTGATCCGCTCTAAGAAGGTGCTATTTAAGAGACTGAGCTGAAAACAGCACCTCAGACTGAGGAAGTCTCTTGGATGAGAGACGAAACGTTTCTAGATTTTTTTTGCTTTGTTTTGCTTTTGTTTTTTTGAATGTCCAGAGGACCAGATTGAACTTTTTTGGATTTTTCTACCTGGATTATTGAGCATGCATCAGGATATTGTCCTAGAGTGTTATTTAACACAATTAATTCTGTTATTAACCCAGCTGTGCATATTTCACCAGATGCCACAGCCACTAACTGTGAAAACTTTCTAAAATTCTTCCAAGATAAAGTGGCCTCAGTCAGACAGGTCACTAGTTCTGTTGCTCCTGACTCCTCTGTTGACTCTGTAGCTCCAGTCGTGTTTGAACACTTTCAACCAGTGTCTCTTGCCACTCTCACTGATGTTGCTCAACACATGAAGCTCACTAATTGCCCACTGGACATTCTTCCCTCCAAGTTTTTGAAAGAGGTTTTTAATTCTGTGGGTTTCTGTATTTTAACATTTTTAAACTCCTGCCTTCGTCTAAGAATTGTCCCTGCTGCATTTAAACATGCTGTGGTTAGGCCCCTTCTTAAAAAACCTCACCTAGACCCATTACTTTTATCAAATTTTAGACCTATTTCGCATCTGCCTTTTTTAGCTAAAGTCTTAGAAAAAGTTGTTTTTATGCAGTTACAACCTGTTTTAGAAAACCATGGTATCTACGAAACATTTCAGTCTGGATTTAGAACCCGTCATTCTACCAAATCAGCCCTGTTAGTCCATAATGACATTTCCATGTCCATGGATGTCAAGTGTCCCATTGCTCTGGTGCTGCTGGACCTTACAGCTGCGTTTGACACAGTGGACCACGCTGTCCTGTTGTCTCGTCTCCAACATTATGTTGGAATTTCTGGTACAGCTCTCAAGTGGTTCACTGCTTATTTGACCAACAGAACGTTCTCTGTCATGCTGGATAATCTGTCTTCCTCCACTGCCCCTCTCTCTTGTGGTGTGCCACAGGGTTCTATTCTTGGTCCTGCCCTCTTCTCATTGTACATGCTGCCCCTTGGATCAGTGATAGCCAAACATAATTTTTATTTTCACTGCTATGCTGATGATGTACAAATTTATTTACCAATGAAACCTAAAAACAGTAACCTTCTCACACCTTTCGCTGATTGTATTGCCGACATTAAACAGTGGCTTCATCTTAATTTTTTGTTTTTAAATGAAGGAAAGACAGAATGCATCTTCTTTGGTGATGATGCTCCCTGTATCTTTGGTGCTCTGACATCCAAGTTCAGATCCACAGTTAAAAACTTGGGAGTGACATTTGATAAGGACTTAAAGTTTGATAAACAAATATCCTCTGTAGTCAAGGCCTGTTTTTATCAGTTACGTCTTTTATCCAAAGTTAAGCCTTTTTTAAATCGTTCTGACTTGGAAAAGGCCATCCATGCTTTTATAACTTCAAGGCTCGACTACTGCAATTCCCTATATGCAGGAATCTCCCAATCCTCCATTAGACGCCTGCAATTGGTCCAAAATGCTGCAGCTCGACTTTTAACCAACACCTCCAGACGTGAGCACATCACCCCTGTTTTATTTTCTCTCCACTGGCTTCCAGTCGATTTTAGAATTAAATTTAAAATTTTATT
>NW_023628768.1:0-2117 GCF_014905685.2 Nematolebias whitei | reverse complement strand
TGTCTGTTGTCTTTTAGACGAACGACTTGAGATTGGGTGTTTGGTTTCCCCATAAATGTTTTGGAAGTCTATGGCGAGACTTATCAAAAAGAATTAGCTATCCCCCCGAATAGAATTGTTCGAGTAGGTTCGGCTTAAGCGTTGTGAGATCAATGTAGATTATGGTACTCAAGGTAGCAATAATATACATTGACTCCGCAAAGATTGCAATTTAACGAATGAACTGCATGTTGGCATGGTTAAAGGCCTCTTAGTCTCTAACTTACTACACAACAAAATTCATTCTTACCTCAGAAACAACCAAAACCAATTCAACAACGTTCCAACACCGACAAGAGTAGTGACTAAGCATCTAGAAACATCGTTTCACTGCTTCCCCTCACCCTGGTTGTCAGTTTCAGTCACGCTGTCCCGTTTTATCAAGGGTAGGTCCTGTGAGTTTAAACTATGGTTAAGTTTATTATCCATTAGTTATCTTCTGCTTGGGTAACCCTTATTCCCACGAGGTCAGATTTTGTGAGATCTTTGTCTCCTAAGGAGTTATTGCACGCCTTGTGTTGTTTAATCTGGTTACGATGTACCCATTTAACAGTTGGCTCTTTTTGGCCTTTACTGATTTTTATCTGGTAGACAACTGGAGACACTTTGTCGATTATCAGATGGGGTCCAGTCCATCTGGGCATCAGCTTACGGGCGAGAGTTCCGGTCCCGGACTCTCTTCTCCCAGTTTTGGGGGCAAACGTGTAGTACCAGACCCTGTCTCCCACTTGGAGTTCCTCGTAAGAGGCCTTTTGGTCGTAGTACGCTTTGCGTCCTTCAGCTGATTTTTCCAGGTTTTTCTGTGCGAAAGCAAAAGTGTTCTTAAGGTGTCTTTCCAAGTCTTTCATGTATTGTTGTGTAGTGTAGGCTGTTGCCATGGCAGCATCGCCTGGTTGGTACAACAGGTGCAGAGGGAGAGTCATTTGTCGACCTGTCATCATCTCGAAAGGAGAGATGCCAGTCGACGTGTGTGGAGTGGCCCTTATGGCCATGAGGACCAGAGGGAGTTTCACGTCCCAGTCCTTGTGGTTTGCGGCTACGTATTTTTTCAAAATACTCACCACAGTCCTGTTTGCTCTCTCAACCTGGCCTGAAGCCTGTGGGTGGTAGCCAATATGGAAGTTGGCTTTGACGCCTAGCATCTTCCACAGTTCCTTCATTACTTCACCTGTGAAGTGTGTACCTTGGTCTGAGTTCACCCTAAGGGGAAGTCCAAACCTTGAAAATACATGATTCATTAACAACATAGCAGTGGTTTGTGCTGTGTCATTAGGGGCTGGTAGACATTCTACCCATTTGGTAAACGCGCAGGTTACCGTGAGAAAATATTTATTTCCTCTAGAGGTCTTAGTGAGTGGTCCGACCCAGTCAATCTGGAGGTCCGACCATGGAAATGCAATGCCTCTACTATGCAGTGGTGCTCTGTGAAGTGGTCTGGATGGTTGAAACTGGCCACAGATCAGGCACCCTTTTATGTAGTCCTTGACATCCTTTTTCATTCCAGGCCAATAAGCAATTTGTTTTAATGCTTTCAGCGTGGCATTGTCACCCTTATGTCCTGCGGACGGAAGGTCATGTGCATGGACTAACATCACCCCCCTGTGGTCATGGGGGACCACGAACACAGGTGAGGACGTCCGTCCATGAGCGAAAGTTAGGATGCCTTTAAGTAGTTTTAGCTGTTTTCGCAGCTGAAAGAGGACTTTGAGGTCTGGATTGGAATCCAGCTCGTCTTTCGATGGAGTGTATTTGTCTGGGTCAGTCAGATACAGCATCATCGAGTTAATTGCAGGATCCAACTTCTGAAGTTGGATGATGTCTGGGTCAGTCAGCATTGGGCGCACAGAAACTGTGTTATCAGCAGGTTTAGCTGCAGCTTGTGCACGTGTGACTGCCATTACCTCAGTTGTAGCTTGTGACGACTGAGTGTTGAGTAGCCAGGAGGGGTCAAAGGACCACGTGGGTCCGTCAACGGCTCCTTCTTTGGCTAGGGAGTCTGCAAGGTCATTGTAGTGCTTGTCATCGCCTGGGACTCTAGAGTGTCCTGGAACTTTCTTCCAGAATATCTGTAGATCATG
>NW_023628767.1:0-2117 GCF_014905685.2 Nematolebias whitei | reverse complement strand
ATGCGCCAAATGTTCTCTATAGGTGAAAGATCTGGACTGCAGGCTGGACATTTCAGTACCCGGATCCTTCTCCTACGTAGCCATGATGTTGTGATTGCTGCAGAATGTGGTCTGGCATTATCGTGTTGAAAAATGCAGGGTCTTCCCTGAAAGAGATGACGTCTAGATGGGAGCATATGTTGTTCTAGAACCTGAACATAGTTCTCTGCATTAATGGTGCCTTTCCAGACATGCAAGCTGCCCATGCCACAGGCGCTCATGTAACCCCATACCATCAGTGATGCAGGCTTCTGAACGGAGCGTTGATAACAACTTGGGCTATCCTTGTCCTCTCCGGTCTGGATGACATGGCGTCCCAGTGTTCCATAAAGAACTTCAAATCGTGACTCATCTGACCACAGAACAGTCTTCCATTTTGCCACACTCCATTTTAAATGAACCCTGGCCCAGTGCAAACGTCTGAGCTTGTGGAGCTTGCTTAGAAATGGCTTCCTCTTTGCACTATAGAGTTTCAGCTGGCAACGGCAGATGGCACGGTGGATTGTGTTCACTGACAATGCTTTCTAAGTATTCCTGAGCCCATTCTGTTATTTCCTTGACAGTGGCATTTGTGTTTGAGGTGCAGTGACGTTTAAGGGCCTGGAGATCACGAGCATCCAGTAGAGTTTTACGGCCTTGACCCTTAAGCACAGCGATTGTTCCAGATTCTCTGAATCTTTTGATGATGTTATGCACGGTTGATGATGATAACTTAACAGTCTTTGCTATTTTACGCTGGGTAACACCATTCTGGTATTGCTGCACTATCTTTCTGCGCAACAATGGTGGAATTGGTGATCCTCTTACCATCTTGGCTTCTGAAAGACACTGACACTCTGAGAAGCTCTTTTTATACCCAAACATGTTGTCAATTGACCTAATTAGTGTTAATTGGTCTTCCAGCTGTTCGTTATATACTCAATTTCCTTTTGCCAGCCACTTATTGCTACTTGTCCCAACTTTTTTGGGATTTGTTGACACTGTGAAATTTTGAATCAACATATTTTTCTTTTTTTTTTTTTAGATACATCCAAGATGGCGCCATGTACGGTCGCCCTGGCATTCTGGTGCGCTCTGTTTTATCTATTTTTGTGCGTTAATCATGTGTCTGTGTGCTCCTACACTCGCGAGGAGCTACTAAACATCAGAATTACAACCCATGAACACATTACTCCAGTTTTTTTAGTGCCTGCTGCTGAACTTGTGCACTTTTTGGCCAAAAGAGCGAGACTTCGCAGGAGGGGCAGAAGAGCCGGAGCACTCGTGCATCTCCGGAGGCGCGATACACGCACGCCTTTACCTGGGATATTCCTCTCCAACGTCCATTCCCTCTACAATAAAATGGACGAGACAGCGCTGCTGATGAGAAGGAACAGCGATTTTTCCTCCTAATGTGTGCTGTGCTTCACGGAGACATGGCTCAACGAGCAGACCCCGGACTCCGCACTCGATCTCGACGGTTTCCAACTCCTCCGCGCTGACAGACAGCGGGAACTTTCCGGAGGAAAGAAGAAAGGCGGAGGAGTCTGTTTCTTTATCAACAACGCCTGGTGCTCCGACGTGACAGTGATCTCCCAGCACTGCTCTCCTTCTCTGGAATATCTCTTCATAAACTGCAAACCGTTCTACTCTCCACGTGAGTTTACTTCATTTATTCTGGCCACTGTTTACATCCCACCGTGCGCAGACGTGCACTAGGCTGAGTGTGCGCTCGCGGACCAGATTGCGAGTGTAGAGCAGACTTTTCCAGATTCCCTTGTTATTATCCTTGGAGATTTTAACAAAGCAAACCTCAGGCATGAACTACCTAAATATAAACAGTTTATTAAATGCCCGACAAGAGAAGGAAACACGCTGGATCACTGTTACACCACAGTGAGCGGTGCTTATCGTGCTGTGCCTCGTGCTGCCCTGGGTCTCTCAGATCATGAGATGATTCACCTCATACCTGCATACAGACAGAGACTGAAGCTCTCAAAACCTGTGGTGAGGACATCCAAAAAGTGGACCAGTGAAGCTGTGGAGGAGCTACGCACGTGTTTGGACACCACAGACTGGGACCTGTTCAGGGCTTCTAC
>NW_023628766.1:0-2118 GCF_014905685.2 Nematolebias whitei | reverse complement strand
GGGATTATTTTCTCTGCTGCATGGTTGGTCTGAAGAAGCTGCGAGAGCGTGAAGCCCACAGCCTCCACCACTGCAAGGTTATGTCTCTGATTCTGGACAAACAAAGAAAATCAGCTTTTTAACTTTGAATCAGTTGAACAAACTTTGTAAGTATTTTGTTTTCTGGCACTAAAAGGGGCTGAAATTACAAATCTAACATGAAGTATGGAACAGCCATCGTACCTCCAAACAGCTGGCCAGTGCTGGTATGATTCCCTGAGCAAGGAGTTTCTCTTTTACGACCTCACTGTCTGGGCACAGGTTTCCAAGTGTGTAGAGACACAACTCCTGCACGCAGACGAAATGTTAAAAAGTCAGGCTAAATAATTAGGTGTTAATATCAATTGCACTCCTTGAAATTTGGACCCACTGTGAATTTGGTGCTCTGACCAGACAGGTATGTTAGTAGATAGGGAGTGGCCGGCAGACAGGCCGAGGCTACGTTGGTGTGCGGAGAGTGAGACAGCTCGTGAAGACACCGAACAGCCTGCAGACGACACCGAGCGTCAGAACCGGTGAGGAGACCGACCAGCAGATGCATACAGTTCTCCAGTCTGTCGGGACAGATTCACACAAAAACAAAATCCATTAGAAATTGAGGTCAACATCCTTTAAACTCAGCTGACATGGCAGCAGAAGTCACAGCCATACTTGATGAAGGTGAGTTGTGCTGATGGGTCACGCAAAGCTTTACTCAAAGCTCTCAGGTGGGCCTCCTTCGCTGACCTGCTGTGTTGAAGTTTGTGAAACAAACTGACCACGTCCTGGGGATATTAACCATTAAGTTAATGCTTTCATTTGATTAAAACTCCTCATAAATGATCAATCTAAATATTAACCACTTACCAGTTCTCCTGGGGTTGTTTCCATAGTAACCTCCGTCTGCTCCTCATCCACATTTAGGAGCCGTTTGCTCACAAGTTGTCTGTCTCTGCGGGCTTGCCTCAGTGCTAAAGCAAGAAACACAAACATATTTAGATATTTACTTTGAAAAAGTAATAACTTAACTCTGGTAGATATCAGGAGGATTAATCCGCACAAAGCAACTGGCCCAGACAACATCCCCGGAAAAGTGTTGAAGGAATGTGCTGATCAGCTCTGTGAGGTGCTGGCAGACATCTTTAACACCTCACTTACACTGGAGACAGTTCCCACCTGCCTGAAGACTGCCACCATCATCCCAGTCCCAAAAAGCTCTACAGTGACTGGTCTGAATGACTATCGGCCAGTGGCCCTCACCCCGATAGTCGCTAAATGCTTCGAAAAACTGGTCATGACTCACATCAAAACAACCATCAACATCAACGAGGACCCTCATCAGTATGCATACCGTGAGAACCGATCAAGAGAGGATGCAATCTCCTCTGTGGTCCACACTGCACTCAACCACCTGGAGCAGAAAAACTCTTACGTCCGTATGCTCTTTGTGGACTTCACATCTGCCTTCAACACCATGATCCCCCAAACCCTGATGGACAAACTATCCACACTAGGACTAAGCCCCTCCATCTGCAACTGGGTACTAGACTTTTTAACAAACAGACCACAGTTAGTGAGGATCCACAACCTCTCCTCCTCCACCATAACCCTCAGCACTGGCTCTCCTCAGGGATGTGTGTTGAGCCCCCTTCTGTTTACTCTGCTCACATATGATTGTGCAGCTACCCATCCAGGCTGTCACATTGTAAAGTTTGCAGATGATACAGCGGTGGTGGGATGCATCACAAACAATGATGAGTCCAGCTACAGGCAAGAGGTGGAACACCTGGAGAGCTGGTGCAGAGAGAATAACCTTCACATCAATGTGAAGAAGACAAAGGAGATGATTGTGGACTTCAGAAGGAACAAAAACACCTACACCCCCCTGAACATAAGAGGATCTGCGGTGGAAGTGGTCTCCAGCTACAAGTACTTGGGTGTACACATGAATGACAACCTCAGCTGGAGCAACAACACCACCAGCCTGATCAAGAAAGCTCATCAGAGACTCTACTTCCTCAGACGGCTGAGGCGAGCTGGTCTGGGAAGCTCAGTCCTCACCTCCTTCTACAGGTGTGCAGTGGAGAGCATCCTGTGCTC
>NW_023628765.1:0-2118 GCF_014905685.2 Nematolebias whitei | reverse complement strand
TATAGATAAGCTTTAAACAACATGTTATTTCCCTTTTTGGTTGAAAACTTAGACATCGGTTTTTTAAACAATGGACCACCTTTTGGCATCTGCTTACTAAGACTTTTCCCTCATGCGGCGTTTTCCTGTTTTCTTCTGCAGCCACTTCCTTTAACCGAGAAGCTGTGAAACAAACTTACAAATTTATCCAGGAGAGCCCAGGAGGCATCTGTTGAACTCATAACTTCAATTCACAGTGCATTTAAACATTAAACATTTTATCATTAAACAAAAAGTATGATTATTTTATTTTCTCTAACATTTTCCCCCTTTCGTTTCCCTAGAAACGACAAAAAATACATGTCAAAACAAATGGGAATATATAAATAGGGCAGTCTCTGACTGTATGTCTTCATCAAGTCTGGGCCTCCACGTAGGAAATGGATTTAGCAACAGAACCATCATTGGTGTCAGATAGAAAATGTCTAAGTGCTGTTTTTGCGGGTTACAGACCCAATTTGTAGCAAGCGTAAACAAAGGAAACAAAATTCTAACACTTAAAGATATAGAAAAAACATTCAAGCATAAAATGAACAATGAAAGAATGAATAAAAAAAAAATATATATATATAAAAAAAATGTGTGTGGGTGTGTCGTAGTCGGGACTAATTTATGTAGTCACGTATATCAAAAATTGAACTGCGTCAACCTAAATTGACGATTAGGGCGGTTGCCTCTAGGAGTTTCCTAAGTGTGAAAAAGTCTAGAGTGTAAAGGTCTCTAGTTTTCCTAGACTGTGCAGATGTGTTTAATCTGGTTTTGTTAGCAGGATGTAGGTACCAGACACATAGGAACAAGTGTATGGCTATAATTGTTACAAAGAAACAAAAAATGGATTGTCTAAGCCACATAGGTGTGGATGGTCTAGACATGTTATCGGTGTGGTGCAAGAACCTTGAGTCCTTTTAGGTCAGCTTTATCTTCTTTACTTTCGTTGCCAGAGGTACTTTAACCTTTACGTAGGCTAAGTGTCTTTCTGGACGTGGAGCTCCCTCGTTGCCAGACTCACTGAGTGACAATCTGGATAAATTTTGGTTGTTTTTGTCTAGTTGGAGGGTCTAGGTACCCCGCCGCCACCACTGTGAGCCAGTGCTCGATCAGTGGGTGTGGTATCGTAGGTGCCTTGGTTGCACTTGCTGCCTCACTCTGTCAGGTCTTAGCTGTGAGTGACCGATATCCAGGTCTTTATTTGTTTTTTCTTTTTGTTTGCTTCTTTGTTGGTGTCTTGGAACACTTTTAGATTTCCCGTGGAGGATCTTCTCCTGGTGGCTTAGTCCCTTTAAAGAGCTTGCAGTGGTTGGCGTGGACCCAGGTTGCTCTTTCAGCCACCTTCACAGCCGTGTGGGTGGTCAGCAACACCTGGAATGGTCCCGTCCACCTGGGAGAGTTCCAGCGTATTCTCCTGAAACATTTAATCATAACAAAGTCTCCAGGAGAAATATCATGCAATGGTTTTTGCGCAGGCGCCGGGAGTCCTCCTTGGACCTGAGATCTGATAGCTGTTAAATGTTTGGTTAGTTCTATACAATAAGACATCATGTTGTTATCACAGTGTTTCAGATCACTGGTTGGATCCGTGGTTGGACCAATGCCAAAGTTTGGAGATGCAGCAAAAAGGATTTCAAAAGGGCTAAGATTAAACCTAGTACGTCTACGCATCCACATATACATGACAGCAATAGGTAAACATGTCACCCAACTCTGTCCTGTGTCCTCACAAAGTTTAGCCAGTTTATTTTTTAGTGTGCCATTTTCACGTTCAACTGCGCCTCCTGCTTGTGGATAGTAAGCACAGTGTTTAGTCAGATCAAAATTCATTGTTGTTGATATTTCTTTCATGATCTCATTTGCAAAATGTGACCCATTGTCGCTAGAGATCCTTTGAGGAATTCCCCATCGTGGGATGATTTCCTGTAAGAGGATTTTAGCTACAGTGCAAGCTGTAGCATTTTTGGTTGGAAAAACTTCAACCCATTTTGAGAACATGTCTACCATAACTAGACAGTATTTTTTTGTTTGTGCTGGTGTCAATTCAATAAAATCAATCATCAGGTGTTGGAAAGGTGCAGTGACAGTCCT
>NW_023628764.1:0-2119 GCF_014905685.2 Nematolebias whitei | reverse complement strand
AAGACAGCTCTGACATGGCGACGGTGAGAAATGCTATCTTGTGAAAAGATAAGTATGTCATCAAGGTAAACAAAAGCGTAAATGTTAATCATGTCACGAAGGACATCATTAACCAGGGCTTGGAAAACGGCAGGAGCGTTGGTGAGGCCGAATGGCATAACAAGATATTCATAATGGCCATCTGCGGTATTAAAAGCCGTCTTCCATTCATCTCCCCGCCGTATCCTGACCAAATGGTAAGCGTTGCGAAGATCCAGTTTGGTGAATATCTTAGCATTTTGGATTATATCAAAAGCAGAGTTCATGAGGGGCAGAGGATACTTGTTCTTTATGGTTATTTTGTTAAGTTCTCTATAGTCAATGCATGGACGAAGTGACCCATCTTTCTTCCCTACAAAGAAAAAACCTGCACCAGCGGGGGATGCTGAAGGTCTAATGATACCAGCTTGGAGGGACTCTGTTATATATTTCCTCATGGACTCTTGCTCGGGACCAGACAAAGAATATAATCTACCCCGAGGGGGGGTAGAACCTGGGATCAGGTCAATACCACAATCGTATGGACGATGTGGCGGAAGGGACGTAGCTTTTGATTTATTAAAGACCTCTTTCAAATCATGGTACTCTTTAGGTACCTGACTTAGATTAGGATAGGTCTCCTCATTGGCTGTGACAAGGGCTGGTGAACTGGGTTGGCTCTGAATACATGTAGAATAACACTCATTAGCCCATCCTACAATCTCTTGGTTCCTCCAATCGATTTGGGGGTTGTGTTTGCGTAACCAAGTGGAACCTAAAACCACTGGGAGTTGGGGTGAATCAATAACAATGAATCTGATCAGTTCCGAATGGTTGTTGGCCGACACCATGGTGACTGGAACAGTTTCAAGACTAGATTGACTTAAAGGATGACCATCTAAAGCGAGGACCTTATGGTTGTTAGGTGATGGAACAATGGTCAGATCTATGGATTTGGCAAAGGTTTTATCAATGAATTCCGTGTCGGCCCCTGAATCAATAAAAGCTGAGACGATGACGGGTTGACCACCCTTTATTATGAACTTGACCTTGGACTTGGACATGATAGGTGGAGAGGACTTGATCTTATGACTAAGACTCAACAGGAGCCTCTCTTCTCCTGCTGAGCCTGGTCTTTTACTGGACAATGATGACAATCATGACCGCCTTGACCACAATAAAAACAGAGATGGTACCTCCTCCGACGTTCTCGTTCCTGGGTGGTCAGACGACTTCTTCCTAGTTGCATGGGTTCCGTAGCATACAGAGGATCCTGAGGGCTCTTGGTTTGTTCCGTTTTAGGTTCATGATCCACAAGGTGATGTCTGGTTCTGGACATGGCTGTGGCCTTGCCTCGACTCTGTTCACGGTCACGCTCACGCTCACGCAGGCGAAGGTCAACACGGGTGGCCACCTCCTCCAGCTGGCGTAGGGATGAGGGATAGTCCATTGTTGCCAGCACATCCTTAACATCTTCATTAAGCCCCCTGAAGAAGGCGTCAGTGAGTGCGTGTTCATCCCAATGACTGTCTGCTGAAACAGAGTGAAAGTGAATGATGTATTTGGTTACAGAATCCTTGCCTTGTTTAATATCAAAAATTCTTCGGGCTGCCTCTCTCTCAGGGAGGATGGGGTCAAAAACCCGACACAACTCTTTGGAAAATTCAGAAAAATTACGACATACCACGCCACCTTTTAACCATTCAGAAGTGCCCCACGTCTTGGCTCTTCCAGCGAGAAGTGAGACAGCATAAGCTACTTTAGCATGCTCAGTGGGAAAACATGAAGGTTGCAATTGAAATTGAATGTCACACTGAGTCAAAAATGGTCGACATTGCTCAGGCTCACCTCTGAAATGTTCAGGGGGGGCTAACCGTGGTTCTCTTGGTGCAGGAGTCAACAGGGTTTGGTTGATGACTTGGTTTGACTGTTGGGACAAAGCTTGAAGAGAAACAACCATTTCCTGAAGCCCTTTCTCAAGTTTACTAACAGCCCCTTCTACCTTAGAGCACCACTCTCGGGTTGGTGTTGGATCCATAATGGCCAGATTCTACTGTCATGAACCAGAGGCCGGATCGCAAACAACAACAACAACCACTGA
>NW_023628762.1:0-2120 GCF_014905685.2 Nematolebias whitei | reverse complement strand
TTATACTTGAGCCTTTATTGTCATTTGAGGCCATCTCTGAGAGGTACATTTTGGCTCACAGTTTCATGTAGGAAAGTCCTATGAGGATGATCTTGATACTGATGTAAAGCTCTGGTTAATACAAATCCAACAAGCTCTCTCTCATCTCTTTGCGTGCTTTCCATGACATTCAATGGGCCTTAGAGTTTGCTTATCACGGGCCTCCATAGACTTAACATGGGCTATTTATGTGCCCCCCGTGCACTCTGTGGTTAACGCACGGACATGAAACAGTGCACGCACCTTCAGGTCTACATACTTAACATACCCTGTGAATTTGAAGTAGTTGACCTTTTTCTGAAGGAAGTTGTGAATTTTTTTATACTTCAGCCTTTATGCTCATTTGAGGCCTTCTCTGAGAAGTACCTTTTGGCTCACAGTTTCATGTAGGAACGTCCTACAAGGATGATCTTGATACTGGTGTAAAACTCTGGTTAATACAAATCCAACAAGCTCTCTCTCATCTCTGTGCGTGCTTTCCATGACATTCAATGGGCCGTAGAGTTTGCTAATCACGGGCCTCTATAGACTTAACATGGGATATTTATGTGGCCCCCATGCACACCGTGGTTAACGCACAGACATGAAACTGTGCACGCACCTTCAGGTGTCCATACTTAACATACCCTGTAAATTTGAAGTAGTTTGATTAATGCCGAAGGAATTTATGGTGCTGCCTGTATGGCAAAAAATATGGTAATAAAAACTAACATTCTTCGGCTTATAACTTCGACTAGCAACGCGCTAGAAAGATGAGCCATATACCGTTGAAAAAGTCTTGGAAAGACGAATCCGACAAGCCCTGAATCACATCTATGTGTGCTTCCTACATGACACACAACACAAAAGAGTGTTTTATTCAGAGACCCTTAGGTTTTACATTGATGAACCTGAATCTCATATGAAAGCCTGGGCTCCTCTGAGTTGATGCCACCCCTCCCCCACTCTCCTCCTCTGTAACTAGGTGAAAGTTTGAGCTCGTTAAGGTCAGACCTTGGCTTCTGAGCCCGTCTTGTACCATGCCATATCCCTTGTCCATGCCACTTTGGTGCCATGGTATACCCATGGGCACAGCCAAGGGGCACCAAAAGTACGAGACAGGCACGGCCAATACTTTGTGAATATAAAAGACCTGTGTAATTAGCTATGTCTGTATAGTGCCATGGTATGCCCATGGGTACAGTTAGCTCTCAGATGAGCATGCCCTAGGGACACTGCAAAGTACAAGATGGGCACCATAAATACATAATGATTATTGAATGGCCTGTGTGTGGGCCATGCCCGTTTTGTACTTCTCGTGCCCCTTGTTTGTGCCCCTTTGGTGCCTTAGTATGCCCATGGGCATAGCTTGGTGTCAGATGGGCATGCCAAGGGGCACTGCAAGGTACAAGACGGGCACCATAAATACTTAGTGATTATTGAATGGGCTGTGTGTGAGCAGTGCCCGTATGGTGTCACCATATGACCATGGGCCACCAGTTTCTAGAGTAATCTGAAACTCTTGAAAAAGAGTTGATCGATCCAATAACCTGAGAGAGGGAGGTTTGTGAATGCTTGAGGAAGAGCAACACATCATCAGCATATAGACTGATTTTGTGCATTTCTCTTCTGACAGAGCTGACCCGGATCACTGCTGCTGGAAATAAAGAATGACTCAGCGATGACTGCTGATCCTCTTCGTTACATGAAGAACCTGAAGTTCCACTTCTTAGGAATGTTTTTCTGCATCTGTTTCCTCTTTCAGAGAAGAAAACACATGTGACTTTGCAGCTGTGTGGTTTTCTGGAGAGTCCACGATGTAGACTGGAGACTCTGAGGTCAGACATGTTTATCACCTGCTGATGGAGGAGGAGGGACAGTGTTGTTGATGTGTGTGTGTGTTCATTTGTTTTTATTGTTAGCATAATATGATATAGGGAGAAAATCTAAACTCCACACAGAAAGACTCCAGGAGGGAAATAAACTCAACCATAAACGATCTCCACAGTAAAACAATCTTAACAAACACAAAAATGACTCAAACTTTGTCATTTCTCAACATCAGATGATTTGAATCTAAAACTCTGACATGAAAGGCAGCG
>NW_023628761.1:0-2121 GCF_014905685.2 Nematolebias whitei | reverse complement strand
CAAATGTGAAAGAAAATGTTTACAAGAGAGCAGTGAGACCAGCTATGTTGGTTTGGAGACAGTGGTACTGAGAAAAAGATTGGAGCCAGAATTGGAAGTGGCCGAGATGAAGATGTTGAGGTTCTCCTTAGGAGTGACAAGGATGGATAACATTAGGAATGTGATCATCAGAGGTGCAGCACAGGTTGAACAACTGGGAGATGAAGGTAGAGAGACCAGACTGAAATGGTTTGGACATGTCCAGAAGAGGGACAGTGGGTTTATTGGTAGAAGGGTGTTAGAAATGCAACTCCCAGGAAAAGGACAAAGAGGAGATCTATGGATGCAGTTAGAGAGGACATGGAGGTAGTTGGAGGATGACTCACTGTGGTGATCCATGAAGATGGCAGAGCTGAAAGAAAGATAAGGCTTTTACGTTCTTCTAAACATTACAGCATCAGGTATACTTTATTGTAGTTGTCCTGTTGGACTGTAAAGCACATACTTAGTGTTCAGTTCTCAAAACTCCACAGTTAAAATTCCTCAAGTTTGATTTCTTTTTTAGGTTTAGCCTTTAAAAACAACTTTGTTATGTTTAGAAAATCATAGTTTGGGCCACAGGCTTTCACTAAACAACAGTTTTATCAATTTATCAACAACAACTTATTAAATTGCTCCTGGGGATGTGTAAACCAAGAAAGCTCTGCTCTATTCACCCCCACCGAGAACTTCTGTGAACTTATCAGAGCTGTACCAGCTGAAATTTGAACATCTTATCAGGACTATGGAACTATCTGGAAGTGTTTCATGGACAAAATCTCACCGTCATCAAATGCACATGTAATGTGTCTATAAATGTGCTTGCTGGTAGATATTTTTGATGTATTAAACCGTGTCCTGACAAGGACAAGGTGGGAAGAGTTATTTTTTTAATACCCACTGTCCTCATGGTCTTTCCCAAGAACAAGGGCCGCGCTCCCAGGAGCTGCAGCCACGTGCACTCCGCCCATGTTTCGGACGACTGTACGAAATGCAGTTTCGCTGTGCTTCACTGTGCAATGACGATAAAGCTTATTCTGATTGTTGTTTTTCTGGTTGTTTTTCAATATGCAATATGATAACGGTTTATGAAGACAAGTGCGTGTACAATTAAACATACGTTAGTTGTTCAAAACATAGTTAAATCTTATATAAACTATGCAGTGCATATTATTTGTTGCTATAAAACGTACTTCCGGTTTGTCTGTTTGTTGACGGGTACTGAGCTGGTGTATCTTTGTGATTTTTTTGTTTCAATTCTCAGGGCTCGCTGCCTCTTTTGAAGATCAAAAAATATATTTGGGGTGTCAAAAGAAGAGGAAGTTCCTCTCTGTGTCCTGTCGTCTAAAACTTCTCTTCTGTGTCTCCACTGAGAAGTACCGGAGCCACTTCTGTCATCTCTGAGGACAACCTGTCATTGTAGTCCTCGTTTTCCCAAGGATTACAGTTGCTGGCTTCTTCCTTTCAACTGGTCACAACCTCACTCACACCGTCCTTGATCACAGTCACTGGCAGGTCAAGCTGAAGGTAATTGCTACTCATTTTCTAATCCTTATCCTCATATTTTGGTGAAAAAAGAGCCCATGAGATCTTCTCGCTCCTCGCTTCTTCTCAGTTCTGTTTCATGTCTGTTTTTTCCCATGCTGGCTAGCTGCATAACAGCTCCATTCTCCCTCTTGTCCCGCTCCAAGTTGGGTGCTCCGATAGAACATGAGGTGCTTTAATGACGCAGAGAGATGTGGATGATTTCAAAGAGAAGCAATAACACCTCTGAGACTTACAGCATGAATGTGTTTAATCACAGCTTAAAGTGACAATTTAAAGTTGAAACAAAGGTAAATGGCATTCTCTTGTGCAAGTCTGGATGGGATAAAAAAGGGAGTAGTCATGGGAGTTCATCTTTCATCAAAGCTCTGATTTCCCAAAGCTTCTATTTCTGTGGCAATAATTGCATAACTCAGAAAATAACGTTTTTAAACATTATTTAAAAATATGACAGGCAACAAAAGGCTGTAAAAGTTTGGAGGAGTGTTATGCAGCTAATTAGGTTAATTGGCAACAGGTCTGTGAGGAGTGGGAATTAAAACACCATTTTACAGAGGC
>NW_023628760.1:1743-2121 GCF_014905685.2 Nematolebias whitei | reverse complement strand
CACCCGGTCCATATAAATTACGTTAAGAGCGGGAAATCGGCTCCCATTTTTCTTCAGCGAGCTAATATAGCACTGTCAGAAGAACAAAGAAGGAAAATTGTGTATATGACCAACCTTTGTTAAGGATGCTTGGCCCGGCAGTCGACCTCAGGTCGTCCGGTGAGCTCTCCTCCCCGAGGAGAAGATGACGAGTAGTCCTATTCAAGGTAAGCGCCAGGAATATTTCCCAATGACAGGTCACTACACGCTGGACAACGCCATCTTGTATTTTTTCCTCTTATCGCCGACCCTCAGAGCGAATCGGATGGTTCCTCCGGGATAGGCGTGCTCAGCTGCAGCCCCCGCTGCTTTTTTCCCTCCTGGGGAGCGTAGTGTCGG
>NW_023628760.1:0-1643 GCF_014905685.2 Nematolebias whitei | reverse complement strand
GGGGGGGGGGCGGGGCTGAGTGAATGCTCACCCCATCCCACCTCGTTTTCGCATCGGCGATCACACCGCTCCCGTCCGATGACGCCCCAGGGGTTGTCCGGCGTAACCCAGGAGGAGGCTGACATGAAAGGACCCTTTTTTACGTCCTACGCCTTTCCCGCCAGTTCGGATGATCCGGCAGGAAGGTTGTTTACTGGACTCCATTCCGGCTCACCGTCTTGACCCATATGGCCTCGTGCTCCCAACAGGACATCCTACGGGCGAGGCCACAGAGGGGTTTTTTCCTGGTAGATTGGGGGAGTCGGTCCCCAGTCCGCACCCATCACCAGAGTGGAGGGGTTCACCGAGCGGGGCTTTCCCTCGGTAACCCCCTCTGGAGCCAAGCCTCGCAGAAGCTTCGGAGCTAAGCTGTCCAGGTCGGAGCAGCGTCCCGTTTCCTCCGGAGAAACACGAACCAGACGGTGACCACGCTCTCCAATCGAGCCCATCAATGTGCTTTCAGGCAGCCGCAGCTAGCAACAACGTGGTGCTGCTAGCATATAGCATGTCCAAAGGGGCCGAAGGCCGCAGACCTGCCTTGGAGACAAAGAACTCCCTCTGTAAGGCAGCAGACATTATCTTCAACATGTGTGCCTCTTCTACGGTTTGCCTGTCGACGATTGTAGCGTGGATGACGACGATCCAACGATCCACCTGGTTTCATTACTCTCCCTTGCTGCCGGAGAAACTGTACAAAGACCTGATGGAGGGCCCATCATGGCGGACGCGCTGTTCGAGAGCAGCTTAAAATCCATGCTGGCGAGTTGAAGCAGTCGGAGGAGGTGCCAGAGGCTGTGCGCCACCTCATCAAGCCGCGCGGCTCATCCCGCCCCCCGGCCCACTGGCGGGACCGTCGCTAGCAAAGCACTGACATTTCCACGGCCGCGGCTCTCGCTCAGTTCCACCACCAGCCTCGCCCGTCAGAATCCAGCCCTCTTCATTCCGGCAACCTGCAGTTCAGCGTTTTCCCCAGAGTTCGCCTGCAAGACAGCGCTCTGGGCAAACAAATCGCAGAGCTCAAGAGGGAGAAGTTTTTAAAATGACGGTCTCCGGAGGGTGTGCTTAAAAGTGACACGAAGGTTGAAATAAATCTTTTTTTTTTTTTTTTTTTTTTTTTTTTTTTTCCAGTCTGTAAGCTCGGATGAACTCACAGCGGCTGCGCACACATCCTTCACACATAACGAGCCGGTGTCCTTAAATAAAGGTTTTTTAAACCCACCATCGCTCCAAGACATGACGAGTCGATCACACGACACAACGGTAATCGAAAATAACTCGTTATCATCCAGAGCGGCACGATCCTCACCCAAGCGGTGTCAAACTCGCACTTGTGGGATGAAACAGCCTCCATCCAACGGCGCTGTGTTGATGTGGCTCACACACACACAGCTGCCCGGTGCTCTCCGGCTCACATCGGTATAAATGTGGACCGCAGGCTGGGTCAGGTGGAGGTCTTCGCTCTCACAAGAGCGACACTCGCCCCACCGAACCGCGCGTCCCTCCAGAGAAAACGTGTGCTCCCGCAGGGCTTGTAGCCTTCACTCCAACAGCACGGCATAGATGAAGTCACGCCCTCCGCCTCTCAACGTTCGCACAGCGACGTC
>NW_023628759.1:0-2121 GCF_014905685.2 Nematolebias whitei | reverse complement strand
CCGCCACAGCCAACTGACTTCAGGAAACACCAACATGACTATAACTCTGTCAGTTTGACAGATGTCGAGCTGACAGTTGTTGTTGTAGTGAACTAGGCCTCCGACCTCAACCTGTCTCTGAAGACCTTCAGGGGACAGGAACTGCTATTTCATTGATTTGAATCCAGAAATACAAATTATCTCATCAAGAGACTATTTAATTGTATCCTGAATTAATCAATTGAAAGAACACTCTTCCTTTTTACATTATCATTACTATTTTACAATATCTTGATAATCAAAAGTGTGTTTAGTTCATACCATTTCTAAATGTTGAAGTGAACCACTCATTTAAATCAACTGTGAAACAGTATTAATGATTTTTAAACCTCAGCAGATTTTTGATCATACAGTTAAATGCCTATTTACGAAGTAAGTGTGCATTTAGTGATGTCGGTCGAAAGTCAGAGACAAACAGAGATGAGTTATTAGAACGAAGTGTCTTGTTTTTAAAACTAGCAGACAGTAAATAACTTCAACTGGCACCTGCGTTTGTCTCACTTCGTCATAATATTTCTCTGTCTGTACTAACCGTTCGTAAACATTCCTGCTGTCTCTTGACTCCTAGTGACCCTCTTGACATCACTAGAACCACCTCCCTGCTGGTTGTTTCAACCAATCAGGAAGTACTACGTAACAGGAAGTGTATACCCCTTTAAAAGGAACACTTCGTGGAACTATTCAGTTCGGTCCTGGAGTTCGGTCCTGGAGTTCAGTCCTGAAGTGCAGTCCTGGAGTTCAGTGCTGGAACTCAGTCGGAGTCTCAAGTCTTAGGGCTAAGTCTTCAGAACTTGGAGCGGACCGTGTGCCAAGGGGTCCCTCTATTTAGCGGAGTCACGGCTCGCATCGCTGTGCACTCAACCCGAGCAGTAAATGCTCCACTTCTAAGGAAGCTTATTCGGTGGAACTGAGTACCTCATGAGTATATGCGTTTATTCTAAAGATTCCCAGCTACTTTAACCGGAGACGCTGTAAAAGGATCGTACTAATGGACTTCTGTTCCAGAGTGGAGGTATCCCCATCTAAGGTAACAAAGTCTCTGCATGTCCTGAAGTGTACCAGAAAGCTGAGCGGGTGTCAGAGGAAGGGTGCAAAGTTCTGGTTTCACACATAGCTTCCATCTAAACCTCCTTTTAAATCTTTAAATCTATCTCTTCTCTTTAAACTTCTATTCGCCAGTAATCTAGATGCCTTCAGAGGTGAATCAGCCTCGATCAGTAATGTTCTGTTGTCTTGTTAGTAAAGCGTGACAAGTTTATTAATCAGAAACAGATTAGCAAATCAATGTGTACATGTTTTGATGTTAAATTTTGATTCTGTTAAATAAATGACCGCATTTATTCTGATGGGTCAAAGATAAAATGGCGTCTCATGTCACTGATTAAACAATCCACTCACAGTTATCTCGGTTACATGGCATTAATTTAACTCGAAAAAGAAAGAATCTGTTGTAATTAAACAATTAATATTCTTTGTGCTTGAACTAGCTTTAAGAATAATTAATTAGTAGTGAAGTTAACGCCTTAGCTCACTACATAAATGATGGCCCGTTCGTGTTTTAAATAACATAAATAGTGGCCCGTGTGTCCACAGCAAATCTGTCCTGACATACTACATTGTGGTAGTAGCTGAGCATCATACTCAACACATACTTTGAGTGTAACACATTGTGCAACATTTTTGAATAAAACCTTGATATAATTTGTTGGAGTCAGTCCTGTTTGTCTGTTAGCAAAATGTCTCATAAGCCACTGAACATATTTCAAAGAAACATTCAACAATTAATCTTTGGATTAATTATTGAAACTGATGACTGTTTGGAGTCTACATCATTCAAGATGGCTGCTGCAGCTAATTGACCTCAGCCAACACAGAAGTGTCTTTACCTCAGTGAATTTTACAGACACTGAGCTAAAATGTGGTGTGGTAGTAGCTGAGAGTCATTCACAACATTCTTCAAGAGCTAAGTAATCACGTCAGATTGTTCAAGATATCACAATATCTCTGGAGACTGAACATGAAGTTTTTTTTCAAGGTTTGATCAAAACATCTTTCACTTGGATCAAAGTTTTTCAGAGTTCA
>NW_023628758.1:0-2121 GCF_014905685.2 Nematolebias whitei | reverse complement strand
GAATCCGTGTTAATTGATGAATATATCTGAGCATCTGTTCATCTACACTGCCTTCACAATAAACTTCAACAGGCATCTTTTATGAAGTGATGAAACGTTATTTTGAAAGTATAATTACAACTGACTTAGCTGACTGCACTTGCAAGAACTCGCCCAACATGTCATTGTCCCCAATCTCAGAGCAACAAGGGGGAATTGGAAATATTCTCCATCCTTTCAGCCATTTGTCTGTGCATATTGGTTAGAGTTAGCATAATAACTTGAAAAATAACTGAGGTACCAACTGTAGTGAACTCGGCCTCCAGCCAAAACCTGCCTCTGAGGACCTTCATGGGACAGGAACTATTATTTCATTGATTTGAATCCAGAATTCCAAATTAGCTCATCCACAGACTGTCTAATTGTATCCTGAAGTAATCAATTGAAAGAACACTCTTCTTTTATATTATCATCACTATTTTATAATATCTTGAAAAATCAAAAGTGTGTTTAGTTCATACCATTTCTAAATGTTGAAGTGAACCACTCATTTTAAATCAACTGTGAAACAGTATTAATGATTTTTTAATGCTCATTTAAATTAGAAATCAAGTTAAAATGTCTATTTTACAAAGTAATTATGCATTTTTGATCTTCTGTCTAAATGAGAATAGTGATGTCAGTCAAAAGTCAGAAAAGAAGTTATTGGAACGAAGTGTCGTGTTTTTAAACCTAGCAGATGGTAAACAAGAAGCTACTGGCCTCTCTTCCTCCCACTTCGCCATAACATGTCTTCTGTCTATACGGGACGTTTCTAAAACATTCCTGCTGTTTTCTTGACTTGTAATGACCCTCTGACATCACTAGAACCACCCCCTGTTGGTTGCTTCAACCAATCAGGAAGTCTTGAGGTGATCGGAAGTGAGAACTCTTTAAGAGTCCACACTTCCTGGAACTTCTCAGATCAGTCAGGTCTACAAGGTCAACTGGGTCTCTGATGAAGTCTAGTCTTGAACTTAGTCTTCGGAGTCTGTGATGGATCCTTCGACACCTGAGTGGAACCTCTTACGGACTCACAGCTTGCTGTGTATCCAACCGGGAGATGAATGTGTTTGTTGAACGGAGTAGGAGGCGCGACTCCTGATATGGCCAGCCGCTCTTACCGGAGATGCTGAAAGGTCGCGTTGAAATGGACTCCTGTTCCTGAGCGGAGGTATACTGTTGGATTTCATATTTTTATACCTTTTTTATATTTCCTATCAAGCATTCAAATGTCATGTTATACAAAGTGTGTGTGTGTCTTTCTTCCAGGGTTGAACTATATTTATAGAAAATGTTTGCTAATTCTAACTAGTTGACCTTTAAATATAATCTCATATTAGCTAAGGATAATTTTACAAGTTCACATTTGACTGACCATGATGCAGTAGAGGTGGTCAGTTTAAGATTAAAATCAGACACCACTCTGAGCAACAGGACCACGCTTTCCACAGAACAACTGTGTCAACTCTTGAAACTGTGCCTGCAGTCAACCTACTTCACATATGGGGAACAATATTATAGGCAGAAACATGGGTGTGCTATGGGGTCTCCAGTTTCTCCTATTGTTGCCAACCTGTACATGGAGGAGGTAGAAAAGAGAGCCTTGACGTCCTTTTCAGGGACACCACCAAGTCATTGGTTCAGGTATGTTGACGACACCTGGGTTAAAATTAAATCTCAGGAAGTCCAACATTTTACTGACCACATCAACTCTGTGGATAAATACATCAAGTTCACACGAGAAGATGTAAAAAATGGCAAGTTGGCTTTCTTGGACTGTGAGGTCTCAGTCTCTGATAGAGGACATTTGCAAACCGAGGTGTACCGCAAACCCACCCACACAGACCAGTATTTGCAGTTTGACTCCCATCACCCTTTGGAGCACAAGTTAGGAGTCATCAGGACTCTGTATCACAGAGCAGACAGCATCCCCACTAGCTCGGGAGCCAGGCAGAAGGAGAAATCCTACACAAAACAGGCTCTAGAGCAATGTGGATATCCTAACTGGGCCTTCCTGAAAGCAGAGAAGAAACCCAAACAGGACTCCAGTCAGCCATCAGGTGAAAAGGAGGAACCCAGACCCAGACCAGTGGTCATTCC
>NW_023628757.1:0-2122 GCF_014905685.2 Nematolebias whitei | reverse complement strand
ACTGTTTTGTCTCAGTGATATATCAGCCGATCTGCACCAAATTTATGATGTATTATTATTTAGCACTGGTGGACACAGTAGTATAGTTTTTTAAATTCTGACTCTATAGCGCCCCCTACAATCTTGCAAGAGTTATATCTCAATGATATATCATCCGATCTGCACCAAATTTTTGGTATATTATTATGTAGCCCTGATGGACACATTAGTAATGTTTTTTAACTTTTGACTCAAGAGCGCCCCCTATAATATTCCAACCCTTGTATCTCAATGATATATTATCCGATCTGCACCAGATTTTTATGGCATAATGTGTGACCATGTCTAAACACATTGTTAGTATTGTTTAAAATTTGACTCAAGTGCGCCCCCTAGATTATTCAAACTGTTATATCTCAGTGATATGTCATCCGATCTGGACCAGATTTTGGGTGCATCATTACTGAGAGCTGATGGACATTTTAGTTTTGTTGTTAAATATTTGACTCAAGGGCGCCCCCTACATTATTCAAACTGTTATATCTCAGTGATGTGTCATCCGATCTGGACCAGATTTTTGTGTGTGATTAGTGAGCACTTAAACACACAATGGTATTGTTGTTTTACTTTTGACTCAAGTGCGCCCCCTAGGTAAATCAAACTGTTATAGCTCAGTGATATATTGTCCGATCTGCATCAGATTTTTGGTGCTTGACTAGTGAGGACTTATGGACGCAGTGGTGTTGTTGTTTAATATTTGACTCAAGTGCGCCCCCTAGATAATTCAAACTGTTATATCTCAGTGATATATCGTCCGATCTGCACCAGATTTTTGGTGCTTGACTAGTCAGGACTTATGGACGCAGTGGTGTTGTTGTTTAATATTTGACTCAAGTGCGCTCCCTACATAAATCAAACTGTTATATCTCAGTGATATATCGTCCGATCTGTACCAGATTTTTGGTGCTTGATTAGTGAGGACTTATGGACACAGTGGTGTTGTTTAATATTTGACTCAAGTGCGCCCCCTACATTATTACAACAGTTATATATGCGGTCGCAGCTTATGTGAAAGGTTCGGCGAATGTGCATTCCGGGGAACGGGCGCGTGACGGTAGCGTGAGCGTTCTCGATGGCGACCGGGAAGAGTCGCTGCAGTTCCCGCGGTCGCCATGAGGCCGCAGCGGCGCTTCGCTGCGAGGGCCTTCAACGCTGCTTGCAGCTTTAATTAGGCCCGAGCAGCAAAGCGCTGCGAAGGCCTATTGTAATTGTGTCGTTTCTTATTATTATTATTATTATTATTATTATTATTATTTTTTTCCGTCCAAGATCGCATTTTTGGAGGCCTTAACATATCCCAAAACTCACCATATTTTACCCAAAATTGTCCCCCGCGAGAAATGCGAGGTATTTAATGGAACCAAAAGTGGGCGTGCCCAAACTGCTCCACAGCGCCCCCTAACGTGAGATATGAAAACTGGTAAGTCCTAGAGAGCTGAAATTTGATACATATGTAGAACCCACTGAATCAAGAAAAAAAGTCTCTTGGAGGTATGCCTTAAACCCAACAGGAAGTCGGCCATTTTGGGTCAAAGGGTCAATTTTGGCCGTTTTTCACTTTTCGTACACGGCGAATTTGAACGAACTCCTCCTAGGGATTTCGCTCAATCGGTTTCAAACCTTCGCCATTTTGCTCAGTAGGCATGGGGGACCTAAAGTTATCAAAACGGTGCAAATTGACGCATGTTGAGGGGGCGGGGCCAGGCCTCAAAGTTGAGCTTCACGCCATAAATTTCCAAACGTTATAACTTTCTACTTAAAAAACAGATTTGCACCAAATTTGGCACGAGTCATCCCTGTCCCATCCCCAACGATACCCTGACGTCAAATTTCGACGCCATCAGAGCCCCGCCCCCTGAGAACAGGAAGTGACTTTTTTTGCTTGGAATGCTCCCTCCCTGACACTCTTGACCCAATCAGGATGATCCTGTGTTGGAAGGCAGATAACAAGTTGGTCTGACTTGCTTTGAAGCGCAAAGCGTTTCCCCTGGAGGATGTGGGCGTGGCGGCGTGGCGAAGTCAGAAGTGACGCCATTACAATACGTTTGGCTCTAAATTCCACAGATTTGATCCGAGGTTCATG
>NW_023628756.1:0-2122 GCF_014905685.2 Nematolebias whitei | reverse complement strand
CATGTTTGTGCTGATGTTCAATGTTTTATGTTATGAGTGCTTAGTGTATATTTAGTTGATGTTTTTCTTAGTTCATATCTTAGATGTTATTACTGTTTTTCTTATACATTTTATTGTTGGATGTAACTGGGACCCTGTGTACATAATTTCGCTCCACCACATGTACCACATGACGTGCGAATGACAATAAAGAAACTCTGACTCTGACTCTGACTCTGACTCTGACTCTGACTCTGATTTTGCCAGCATCACAGTAAGAGAACTCATTAAAACGATTTAGAAAATATGTTTTGCTGTATGCCCTTCCTCATGCAACCTGGGCTCTAAGCTGCATCCTCGGAACAACGAAACCAAGGCTCTGACCACCGAGCTACCACAGCCACAACAAATTAATGTTGGAAAAGGAATTCATAATAATAATTAAAAAATACTACCAGTTTTTGAAGGAATTTAAAGTCACATATTGCCAACTGTATGAACGTTAAATCCAGCTATCTCCTTCTGACACTGGACTGGTCGCAAGTTTATTGCAGGCCCACATAAAGACAAACAAGACAAACAACCATCCACACTCTTCCCACACCTCAGAGATATATTAGAGTTACAAACCAGACTAACACGCACGGTTTTGGTTTGTGGGAAGAAACCAGAGTACCTGGAGAAAACCCACACATGCACGGAGAGAACATGCAAACTCCACACAGAAAGGACCCCGGAGGGAAGTAACTCTGTTTGCTGTGTAGAGGCAACTCTAACCACTGTGTCACCGTGCTACTCATGAATGTTGCAGTGAGTCTGAGTTACATTAACCACAATTTAAATATTGATAAATAATCATCCAACTGTTCATCCAAGTGGGATAATTATTGTTTTGATTATGTTTTTTGGTGTATAAGTTCTTCAAAGTTAAAAGTTTATCTGAGTTAGATAAATTGGGAAACCAATGTTATATTATGTAAAATGACATATCACTGGGAGTGGTGGTTCACAGGTTAGAGAAAGCAACTCTGTGACTGGGAGCTCGCTGGTTTGAATACCCTGAGCGTTGCATCAACATTTGAGTGGGAAAGTTGAAGTACTTACATTTGATTCACCCTCATTTGCTCCATTCTTGGCTCTTGAAAAAGCCCCCCCCCCCACACACACACACACACACACACACACCACCGCCACCACCTACATCTGCTCTCCCAGGTGCACTATAGCCCTCTGCTCCACACGTGGGCTGTGGTAGCTCAGTGGTTGTGTCAGGAAATACATCCGTTGTACAAACAACTAACAAATCTTCATGCATCAGTTTTGCTCCTTGTGTTGACCCCTGAAAAAGAGAGCAGCCAGAAGGTGTATAAAAACTAAAGTTATATTGTGTTAAATAATAACTTCATGTTGGCAAATATAAAAAAAGAAAATGTATTGTGCCACCGACTGCCCTGATGTCTAAAGTCTGACGTCAGGCACAGAGAAAATGTCAGCAGTGTAAACATAAAAAAATAAAAATAAATGCTTGATTTACATCCCTAATCATTGTATTACCCATTTTACACACAGACACAACTGACCAAACATGTTTTTTTTTATTTTCATATTTATTTATTTATTTTCATTTAGCCTTTATTTATACAGGTAGTCTCGTTGAGCCACGAGAACTCATTTTCAAGAGAGACCTGTTTAGGGAGCACATGGTGGGGGTTAAGGGCCTTGCTCATGGGCCCAGAGTGGGGCGAATGAGGGTGGGGGCAAGTGTGGGTGTTTCACCTACCCCACCCACAATTTTGATGTTGTCGGGGCCGGGGCGTGAACCGGCGATCTTCGGATCAGAAGCCCACCTCTCTAACCTCTGCGCCACCACTCCCCCATATTAATAATTAATAATAATTTTCCAAAGATTAGCAGAGTCCTTACTCCCCACAAATTCAAAAAAGTACTGAAAATTGTATTGGTATGAAGACCTGAGATTATTATAATAGTAATAATAATAATTATGATGATTATTATTACTATTTTAATAATCTCAGGTCTTCATACCAATACAATGTTGTCTGTTTAAACCTTCCACATTACATCCTTACATGAGATATGTATTTGTTTGTTTGTTTGTTTGTTTAATAGTTGACAGTTCAAA
>NW_023628755.1:0-2122 GCF_014905685.2 Nematolebias whitei | reverse complement strand
CTCACTCGCCTCCCTGCTATTGGGTTCCAACCTCGAGGATCGTGACATATGTAGGTTGCATGTGGTAAGTTTTGGATCACGAGAAACGGGTGAACCAGTTCTCGTTGGTTCCAGTTTAGTTTTAGGTTAATGACTCCTTCCGCGGTCATTACCTGTGAACTATTGGGAACTAATGGAAAGCGGAAAGCTTTTTTAATTAGTTCTAGACCCACGTGTTTGTGAACCAAGGTTTCATAGAAAGCTCGGTTAATTGCTGATTTATCTGTCCACAGAGACAGAACAGCATCGTTGGTGTGGGATCCTTGGATCTCTACACCTTTAACTACCAGTGGTAGGTAGTGTTTGGTGGACTCTGACTGCTCCAGCTCACAGAGGAGGCTTTCTTGTTGGGTCAGAGTTTGGACCACCGGGTGGGTCTCTTTGGTTTCACATGATTTCAGAGGAATACTCACCGGGCTCGTGTCCTCGGCTGAGGAGTCCTTTGCGCCTTCCGCGGTACCTGCTGTTAGGCAGTCTGTGTTACACTCAGGAGGCATTTCTATTGGCAGTGGTTTGCTCACCTTGGCCCACATCGTCTGATCACCATAATCTATAATTGCGTCGAAGCGATTTATAAAATCCTGGCCAACCAAAAATGGGAATGAGTCAACACTAGACACGTGTACCGGGTGGTATAGTGTCATTCTGCCAATCTGCATGTGAACCATTGCTATAGCTGTCAGGGTTGTCCTCTTCTCTGAGAGACCCTGCATTTCTATAGCACATTCTGTGAGAGGTATTACCCTGTTAACACTGCCAGCGGCTGTCCTCAGCTCCTCAAACAGTTTAGCTGACATAATTGTTATGTCCGCCCCACCGTCCAGTAGTGCTTCATGTGTGAGGACTCCTTCGAGTGTTACTGACAGGTACGCCTTCTTGGCGACCCCCCTTCTGATAAAGTTACACAGAAACCTCTTAGGTTTTTTCTGACGTTTCTTCACACGCTCTGCCTTGTCTGTGTAATCTCGGTTTGTCTGAACCGTCAGCACAGTAGTAGCTGTTTCTGAGTGTTCAGCTTGCGATGACTCGTCATCGTTTGTGTGTGAGTTCACCCCCCCTTCTTCCGATGAGGGGTTGTTGGAGGCCACAACAACAATATCTTGGTGGGTTCCACCGACATCTGTGACGTTATCATTCGCGCCCTCAGATTTAATAGCGATTACATCACTACATAGTACTCCAGGTTGGTTTCTCGTGTCAGTGTGTTTCAAAGTTTCTAGCAACCTGCGTAGTTTCTCTGTCTCTTCCGAGCTCAGAGGTGTAGGGCCTTGTTTCTGGAACCTTTGTGATTTTTTTGCCTCGGGTCGTTTTGTCCGAGGTAGAGGAGGGTTAGGTACGTCATTTGGGGGTTCCTTTTCGGACTTCCCCTTATAATATGGGTCACCTTGGCTCTCATATCTCTTCGTCCTACGCACACCCCACTTACGATAATCACGTTCATCCTCTGGGATTAAATTCAATCCCTTTAGATCTTTTTTGTCCCAGCGTGCACCTTCATGACGCCGTTTGTTAGTTTGAAAAGACTGCTTTTTCTTGCCTTTTTTAGGAGGGGGAGGCGACACGCGCCGTCCTTCCAGTTCTAGCGAATGGGGTTTAACCTTTATACCAGGAAACACCTCTATGGGTGTCTTAACATGAGAACAGGCCTCAAACACATTCACAGCACACTGTTTAATCTCATTGATGGATTTTTCTTTGAAATTTGCCATCATTTGTACTGACGTTCTTATGTCAGTGTGGAGGTTTTGCTGAAAACAAATTTAAAACCCTCTTCCTCCTCCATGCCGGTTTCATTCCTGTAACCAAAATAAGCCTGGAAGATTCTTTTGTAATAAACCTTTGGATGTTCATGCTTCCCTTGCGTGACCTTGTCTGCAGCTGGGAAGCCACCTGGCCCCGTGCAGGGGTTGTATTCTCTGATCAAAGCTTCACACAGAAGGTTGTAATCCCTTCTCGTGGCATCAGGTTGACGCTCAATAAAGGTGAACACCTCTCTGTCCGAAGTGAGCCTTATCAGACTGATTCTATCCTCAACAGTAGCATTAGGATAACCACTCAGTCTGAAATCAAGGTAATTTAGATA
>NW_023628754.1:0-2122 GCF_014905685.2 Nematolebias whitei | reverse complement strand
ACACACAAATGAAAAAAATCAAGATGACCTGATTTAAAATTGTTGGATTGCAACTTATAGGCTGAAAAATACAGTAAATTCGCTGGCCAAGGTGCTGGACAGTCTCAACAGATGATCACTGCCCTGGCATGAGGTCAAAAGGCAGGTGATTAGCGAAAATTGAAAACAGCAAAGGTCCTAAATAGCTGCCCTGTGGAACTCCACATTGAATTTTTTTAATAGATGAGAAACTACACATTGCTCTTCTTGAGAAAGATAGCTTTGACAGCTGATGTCACTAATTATATGTAATATGTTTTACAACACAGGCTGGCAAAGACAAAACAGACTTTTTATTGGTGGGATATTTTGGGTAATTAGACCAAAAATGATGGGACCATTTTTTTATATAGTCAAAGTTTTCTTACATTTATATATCAGGGGTATATCTTGACCTCCAAGGAAAAGCATAATTTGACTTTCATCAGTGTAAGGGAAGGGCTTGTGGTAATTCTTGGCATGCAGAATGAAGCTGAAGGCCACTTTAGCTGAGCAGAATCCTGCTGGGAGAGGAAACTAAAGAAATATGATCACCACTCATACCTCTTTTGATGCCTGGAAGGCAAGACTCAGGGGGCGAAACACTGTCATGTTCTTGGCCTTTATTTTTTCAAAGAATCAAGGGGTCAAATTGAAAATTGCATTTTCTCTGGTCTGTATGCCTTTTTGAATTTGTGCACTTCAAGCGCGCCAAGATGAAAATGTTTGTTGCTGCGGTCACTTATCCCGAAACAGTGTTGTGAGAAAATCATATGGTGCGAGTTCGTTTTGTGCCGGGAAGTCTGCGAGTATACTGTGCAATTCGCCCCTCTTTGTTTCTGTAAAAGATCAAGCGAATCAACGGGGGTTCCTTGTTTGCTTGAGAAAACTTCCAAATAATGTTAAACATCCAGACGAGTTCACCGCAAAGCCCGTTTGATCTCAGACGTTGTCAAATCATGCTGGAGATGTAGCAGATGGTAATCTACAGAAAACAGTAACGAAGGGGGAATACTGGCATACAGTTTGAACAGAGTATGTGTGATTGAAAGCAGAGGACATTTGCAGTGTGTATGTGTGTGTGTGTGTGTGTGTATCCTCTTTCAGGTGGCTAAATCGCCTATAGTCTTTGTTAGGAAGCCTTGTTTCGCTGTGACTGCATCCACAGACTGGCAGTGAAACTCAACACTCGCTCAGGGAGAAAAGCTTTTCTCCAAAACTCTAGCTTGATTTTTTTTTTACGAGGTGCAGTGTCACACTAGGTGGGCCGGCACGCTGGGGAGTCTGCAAAACCTGACACTGAACACGCCAAAACGAACCCTTTGCTCTTGAATTTACTCAAGGAAATTAAGACGCTGTGTTTTCTCAGTGCAGGATGCCCTGGGTTTTAAATACAGAGGATGTAAATCAAAGACAGGGAGGGGAGGCGAGAAGAGAAAGTGAGTTGGATGGGACAAGATGACCTCTGCTCACAAGGGAGGGTGATTTATGTGAACAAGGTGAAAGATCAGGCTGAGGTTATGAGAGGCTGATTTCTAGCGTTGACTAGAAACGCTGACATTTTGCGTAGAACTTGACTTTGCTAATGACCAAGAGATGCATTTCAGATTGCCGGGGTTTCCCAGGAGAATTATTTTGGCCTTTCGGATGATGTGCTGAACATAGTGTGGATGTGGGAAGTGGATTTTGATTGTAGCAGCAGGAATCAAACATCATTGTTGCACGATTTGGACAAACCCTGTTGCCATCTGAAAGCCCAAGCAATTTTTTTTACTTATCTGAAAATCTTAGCTTCTGGTGAAGGAATCATTTCTTTCTTTCTTGCACTTTCTTTTTTGGTAAAGGTAACTTGAAACATTAGTGTGAAAACAAATACACAGGGTTCACAGTTACATCATTATCAACATTTTAACATAATTTAAAGTCGTTGGATCTATGTAGTGTTAGAAATTGAGCTAACTGTAGACAAACTACTGATATAACAAATGGTATGCCAATGTCCCCTGTCACTGAGAGATTTAAATAGTGAATTAGTGTTTTAGGTGTTTTTCTCGACTGGAATTAAACAGGGAATGCCAGTAAACCTTAATGTTTTTGGTGTGTG
>NW_023628753.1:0-2123 GCF_014905685.2 Nematolebias whitei | reverse complement strand
TCACTGAACTGTGATTTCGAGTCCCGGTTCTTTACGTGCCTACATTTATAGTCTAAACATCTCATTTGGTGTTTTTCAGTTCTTTTTTCTTGTTTAGTGAGAGAAGTTTAGTTTCTGTTGGGCTTTAACGGAAATGTTAAAGTCAGGTTGAAGGCCTGAGGTGGAGATGTGAAGCAAACCTGACATCATCAGTGAGAGAGGATCTATATCTGGATTTGGTTAACTTCATTTGTTTACATATTATTTTGTAATTCCCCTTACGGGGGCCGGTCAGAGTCAACCAAAGGGCCGCATGTGGCCCTGGGGCCGTACAATGCCCAGGTCTGACTAAACAAGGTCATCTGACTGAGTTACAAACTGCTCACTTCCATGAAAACCTGAAGTTCTCTGTGGGGGAGATTAAAACGAGAGCAACATGAAAGGAAGCGCAACACCGATCATGGATGAATAATAGAATAAACTTGAAGAGAATGATAAAATGGAAAATTATTGGCTTTCAAACCTGTCATTTCATCAGTTGAAGACCAAGTTTCAGCCGGTCGAAGCAGATGTTCGTCCTGAACCTGGTTCTGCTGCTTTCTTAAAAGAAGTTTTTCCTTTCCACTGTTGCCATTGTGCTTGTGATTCAACACAATCAGCTTCCTTATAGATAACTTTATTAATTGGCATTTTTATGTATGTGAATGTTTCTGCTCCCCGAGACAACTTCTGTTGCACTTGGCGCTATAGAAATAAAATAAAATTAAATGAAATAACAGGTAATAAAAAAAAACATGACGGGCTGTAATTCTTAAAACTTGATTATCACTGCATGCATTCACGCATCAAAATAAACCTGAAGCGTTGAGAGCAACAGATGACCTCTCAGTTCCACTTTTAACTCCGCGCGCTCGGACTCGCCTCCTGCTTTTACGCACAGCAGCGTGACGCAGCAGAGCCCTATGAGGTGATTGATGAGCAACTAAAATAAATAAATAAATAAAACTTGTGAAAGGGGTAAATTACCAAAGCATAAAAACGACGTGGATAAATCTCCTGGGCCTGCTTCCTCCGGGAGACTGCAGCACATCCATCCTTAAAGGAGGACGTGAGACAGGCGCCGTGTCCTCAGCCTGACACTGAACAACGCAAGAAAATCCGCATTTTAGCGCAACAATAAAGGAGCAGCGGGGCGTTTGCGCCTTTCCCCATTGACCCCCTCCTTCAGAGGCTCGGTGACGTCGGAGGTTATAATGCGGAGGGTAATTAATGCCATTTATCACTTGTTTGATTTTGTCACCGCCTCCACCTGACAGGGTTCACATGCGCGAGCCATTGACCAATGGGAGCGCGAGATCTTTTGCCACAGAGCGCAGGCACGTGGCTCACACCTGCAGGCTGTTTGTGTGTAAAAGAGAGGGACGGCAACGGAGGGGGGGCTGGGCTGCTGGAGGGGGGGGGGGGGGGGGGGGGGGGGGGAGCTTTCGCATTTTTTTTTAGTCTGCTCCAAAGAAAAGTTTTTAAACTACAACCAGCTTTTTTTTTCATCCCACATGAGCTGATAATGTCCCCGAATAATAAACTATGAGGGCAACAGGAGCAGATTTAATAAGACTCTCTTGTTCCCACTTTTCATCTCCCGCAGAGGAAGAGAGGGAGGGAGCCAGGTGAAGTGAGACTTTCTGCGCTTGGCATCGGCGTTTATTTACAATGGAGGCTCGTCCATAATTCGCATAATGAGGCGCAAAAGCCCCCCACAATGGAGCTCTCAGCGGGGGGGGTGCTGTGTCCCCCCCCCCCCCCCCCCAATTCGCAAGAAGATGGGCCTTTTTATTCGGGCCTCCATGAAAAACACAACTAGTCTGCAACCCGCGGGCTTTTATTTAGATTGCTCTCATCGGGCAATAAGAATTTTTTGACCCCCTTCATTGTATTACTGACTTTCCCCAGGCTATATTTCAAAGTGTCCATGACCCCCCCCCCCCCCCACACACACACACACACACACACACACGCTTTAAAAAAAATACTTATTTGGACCCCCCACCCCCACATTTGTCATGTAACATTAGTTCACCCAGCGCTGTTTCTTTCTTCATGAACAAATCCATTCCATTTGATTAATAGGAGAATACTCAAACCAC
>NW_023628752.1:0-2123 GCF_014905685.2 Nematolebias whitei | reverse complement strand
GGAACGGGGCTAAGGTGAGGAGGTGCAACAGCATCTGTCTGGGGTGGGTGTGGCTTACCCGGGCCCCGACCTTGTCCGTCTCTGAGTCTCAGACCAGCCCCCCCCATATCAGAAATCTGGTTTGTAGCTGTAGCTAGTTTCTCCTCACAAGCTGTCAGGCGCTCCTGTGATGTCTGACATTCACCTTGTAAAGTCAGCCATTGTCGGAGAATAAGCTCCTTGTCTGCCTTGCAATCCTCCAGCTCCTTTAATGCGACCTGCAACTGTTCTTGTAGCACATCGTTATCTGAACACACGGCTCGGTACGCTTGTTCTTTATCCCTAAATCTCTCCTCATATGATCGAGCCTGTTCTGACAGCTCTGTCTTTGCGAGGTCCCTATCAGTCTGAATTTGTTGTTTCTGCAATTCAGATTGATTCATCAATACGTCACACCTGTCCTTTTCAGATTGATATCCGTTGAACAGCGTGACATTTTGTTCAACCAGATGGTCCACTTCCGCTTTCAGAAGCAGGGAAATTTTTGCCAAGCGTTCACGGCTCGATTTTGTGTCGTCCGACACTTTGGCTGCTTTCGCCAACCTCTGCAGTTTCTCATTTCTTTGATCATCATCAAGGTTTTCTAATTGCTCTAATTGTGTACCAATAATTGAATTTGTTAAAATATATAAAGCCGACTGGACGGCATCTCTGGATTGAAAGGGGTCAGTGTTTACCTCTTCGTCTTCCATTATCTGCTATTTAGAAATTAAATAGGAGATGTAAATGTTTAGGTGGTAAAATAAAATCAGAAGAGTTTCTCTCTACTGATGTATTTACTCTTATTTTGTGAGTTTAACAATTAAACGTGCGTTATCTTTTTAGCAAGTGAGTAAACTTTTTCCATTTTTGTGAATATCTGTAACTGTTTCTATTTTTTAAAAGTTTGCTTTAATTTTTATTTTGTACCTTTTTCGTAAGGAATTATCAGTGAATAAAAATGTGTTCGGTAAATGCTCTTTGCATAAATACCTTTATAACTTTTAAAATGCAAGATAACAGTGGTTATTCAACGTTGAGGAACGTTTATTAACTCAAAAATGCCTTACAGAAAAATAAAAACGTTTAATTTCACTCTTTAAACCTAAAACGAAGTGAAAACCTGCGATCTTCACGTTTATCCAGAAGGTGTCAGTACAACCTTATTAATTGTAACTCAGACACCGTTAGTGTTGTCCAGTAGGGGTCGCTATGACTTCCTGTGGCGTCCGGTCGTTAGCTGTTAGCTCAAAATTAGCATCGGCTAGACTCGGATAAAACCAACATTTCTGAACGGATTTTTTACACAAACGTGGCAAAATTTTAGCAATTAGACTTCGAAGAACTTAAACAGCATTTCAGAACACAGCTTTAAAGCGCTTTTCAGCTTTAAAAAGCAGATTTTATTCCCTATGAAAACGAGTTTCCATTTCCGGGTCACGTGACTGAAATCACCAATGACAAAGCAGCAGGGGTGAGAGGAAGTTACGTAGGCACGTCATTCAACCTTCTCAGCAAATCAGAGCGCTCCACAGCAGCAAATCAACCAACCACGAAGCGTTAGCAGCCACCAGCATGTTAGATTAGCCTGAAACTATTTCGTCAACTTATCGTCTTTTAAACTGTCAAAATGCACTTTTTCTGTTAAAAATGTAACGAATCAACTCTGAGCTGTACGGAGTCTTCTACTCCGGTCTCAAAAACGTCTTTCTAGCTATTTAAAAAAAAACCTCGTCCGAACCTTCTTCAGAACCGAGCCGGTCCAGAACCGCATCTGGACCGTCTTTAAACAGAATAGAGCGTTTCACCCAGCTCAAAACCAGCTTAGTTACGATAACAGTCGTACAATTTCAGCTTTCACAAGACATATGACACTATTTCAGCTTTCATAACATCGCCAGCGTAATACAGCGTAAACATGCAGAGCCAAGCTCCAAGTGCGCAGCTCCAGCAGCGTTTCAGCACAGCTGATAAACTGTTACTTTTCATGCCAACACGTAAAATTCAATCTTCACACGAATATACAGTCATTTATGAGCACGTGACGGGCCACCAGAATGTAGATGAACAGATGCTCAGATATATTCATCAATTAACGCGGATTC
>NW_023628751.1:0-2123 GCF_014905685.2 Nematolebias whitei | reverse complement strand
TTGTTACAGGTAAATAATTGTATTCAAATGTCAATGAGTTTCACACTTTTTTAGCTTTGGGTTTACACAAAAGTACTGTTATAAGTCGACTTATTCAAATGTGGGCACCTATCTCAGGTTTTACCCCAATTCATGAATATTTAAGTAAATGCTCTCTGGCAGTGTTACTTTTTATGTGCTTATTTCTTAACAGATACTAGATTACCAAGCTCTTTGTGTATTTTACTCTAAAGCACTGAATTTTTATAAACCTGCAATTTTTCTAAAAAGTCTCACAGCAAATCAGTTTAAAGACACTTTTTAAACCGTTCTGTTCCAGAAATTTGCTATTTTACAGTTACTCATAGAACCAAGTGGTGAAAAGAAAAAGAAAATTGATGATGTGTCAGGATTAATCAGTCTTTCTTCAGAAAAACTGTTATTCCTGTTCTCCTGTCTCATCCTCTATTTAAAATTAAATAGGAAGATGTATTTGTTTAGGTGGTAAATATAATCAGAAAAGTCTCTTTTTCCTGATATATTTACTCTTATTTAGTGATTTAGCAATTAAACGTGCATTATCTTTTAGCAAATGAGTAAACTTTTCAACTCTGTGAATATCTGAAACTGTACCTTTTTTGTTAAAAAGTTTCTACCTTTTATTTTGTACCTTCTCAATGAGGAATTACCAGTGAATAAAGGTTTGTTGGTATAAATACCTTAATTACTTTTTAAATGCAAGATAACAGTGATTATTCAGCTTTGAGGAACGATTATTAACTCAAAAATGCCTTACAGAAAAAAAAACCGTTTAATTTCACTAAAATACCTAAAACTGAAGTGAAACTGTGATCTCAAGTTTCCCAGGAGGGGGCAGTGTTTAGCTTTCTACCAGCAGGAGTCTATGACGACTTCCTGTGACGTTCGGTTGATATCCTGTTGTTAGCCGCTTAGCTTAAAGTTAGCTTCGGCTAAACTCGGTTAAAATCAACATTTCTGAACGAATTTAAGCGTAAACTTTAAGCGTAAACGTGGCGTTTTCTCAACAAGCACGACTTCTTAGCATGAACATGAGTTTTCTGGGACATGTGGCAAGTTACATTTAGTGATTTTAAGCACAGCAAAGCTCTCGGTTGCAACCGAGCTCATTTCCGACATGGAGGAAGTGACGTGACACGTCACTCACCCGGTCGTTAGCTGTTAGCTTAAAATTAGCATCGCTAGCGTTGTTCAAAAACATCATTTAATGACGGATTTTAAACTCTAGCGTGGCGAAATTTCAACAATTATGCTTCGAAGACACGAAGCTTCGTATCAGAATCAACTTTAAAGCGTTTTTGAACTTTAAAAAGCAGATTTTATTCCCTATAAAAAACGAGTTTTCATTTCCGGGTCACGTGACTGGATCGTTCAACGACAGAGCAACACGACCTGACACGTCAGAGTTAGTCACTACTGACACGTCTGTCAGCCAATCAAAACGTTACACATGGTCTTTTTCAACCAATCACAGAACGTCTTTCCCAACTAGCATGTTAGATTTATCTGAACAAGTCCGTCAACTTCTTTCGTCTTTCAAACAGTCAAAATGCACTTTTTTCTGTTACAAGTGTAATCAATAAGCTCCCAGCTGCACGGAGTCGGCGCTCCGGTCTCAAAAACGTCTTTCTAGCTATTTAAACCACTCGTTCGATCTTTGTCAGAACCGAGCCGGAACCAGAACCGCGTCTGGACCGTCTTTAAACAGAATAAAGCGTTTTCACACAAACCCAGCTTTAGTTACACATAACAGGCGTACAATTTCAGCTTTAACAAGACATATGACTCACAATTTCAGCTTCAAACATCCCAGCGGAAACATGCAGCGTCTAGCTCCAAGCGCGCAGCTTCAGCCGCTGCGTAAACATGCAAACAATCTGCTATTTTCCTCATGCCAACATGAAATATTCAATTGTCACACGAATACACAGTCCATTTATGAGCACGTTACGGGCCACCAATATGTGGTGGAAACGTACGTACGGGCCGACAATATGTAGATGAACAGATGCTGCGAAATATTCATCAATTAAAATGGATTCCTCATTTTTCTGGACTGTGTCAATAAACCAGGTGTCTGTAGTGGTGATACATGAACAGGCCAC
>NW_023628750.1:0-2123 GCF_014905685.2 Nematolebias whitei | reverse complement strand
TGTAGTGAGTCACGTAGGTACGTGTCACTTGTTGTATGACAAATATATGAAATATATATGCATACAATATTCACGAGTTCTTCATTTTTCTGACTGTAAATGCCGTGCATTGAATTTAACAGAAATGTGAACGAGAGACGTCATTACCTTTGACCCATCAAATGAATGGAGTCATTTATTTTCAGAATCAAAGTTTAACATCAAACATTTACATTAATTTGGCAAAATATGAAAATAATAACAGACAGTTTCACAAATAATGAACTTCAAATCACTCGGCGGTGATTTGAGGACTTTGCTTCAGATATTTCTAAAAATATCTGTACTGATTTATGAGAGAGAGGTGAGTTTAAGATGAACTGGAGATTTATCTTAAAGAGGAATATGTGAGGGAATTTAATCTGTTTGACCAGAAATTGCACGCTCCCATCAGGTATCTCAGCTTGTCCCAGGTACACTTTAGTCGAAGAAGAAACCGTTACCTTGTTGACGATCGATCACCTCAGTAAGAATCCTTTTCAACTGATATCAGCGTCTCCGTTGAGAACAGCTAAAATCCTTGGAGAGTCGTGCGTGGTTAGTTCAAACAGAATCATAATCCCAAAACGTCTCTGGATTCTCGGCAACTCTGACTCTTCATTGTCAGCAGCTCTCAGACTCTTTCAGATCTTCTCAGACTCCAACTCCAAAACTCTCCATAACTCTAGTTCTCTTCTGAACTCCTTGAGAACTTTTTCATTCTTGGAATCTTTTCCATTCTAACATGAACTGGGAAGTTGCCACATTTTATTTGGGTCGACTTCCGGTTCAATTTAGAGCTTTCTGATTCGTGGATGTACCAGAAAGAGGTGTGGTTTTTTGACGTAAGTTATTATCAAAAGTCAAGGATTGTTTTCAACATACAGAAAAGATTATTGCAGTCGACCAGACTTCGTGGAGTCTCACACTTGGTAATCTTTTCAAATAGTAAAACATGACATTTCTTCTTCAGTAAACATTTAGTTGACCGAAGCTTCAACTTTCACACACTTACGACTTGACTCATTTCAGACAGAAAATCAAGAAATGCATATTCAGGTGATTTCTTCTTTGAATGAGGAATAAAAATCATTACTTACTGTTTATGTAAAATAAAAATGAGTAGTTCTTTTCAACCTGTAAGCATTGAGTGAAACTAACACAATTTGATCATCAAAACATTTGTAAGACAGTAATGATTATAGAGGATTGTCTTTTCTGCTTGATTAATTCAAGAAAGAAAGTTCATCAGATGGCTCAGACTTATTCAGATCAATGAAAATAACAGTCTCTGTCCATCTGGTAGATTTGAGGTCATCAGGGTCAGATGAGGGTCAGATCATCAGGTCATCTGGTTCACTACAGTCCCCCCTTTGGAAATCATCACCTGTCCATGGGGATGAATTCCAACCGTGAACTTAGACCTTCAAATGTCCTTGAGCTTGATGTAATCCAGCAAGGAAGACCAAAGTCAGAAGTAATCCAGCAAGGAAGACCAAAGTCAGAAGTAATCCAGCAAGGAAACAAAGTCAAGGTAATTCCACAATGTTCTTGGTATTCCATTGTGTTGATTATAATCCCATATCGTCTCGATAATTCCATTGTAGCAATGCTTTAACCCCTTGGAAACAGAGTCTGTAATCCATTGGAAAAAGTCATATAATCCACAACGGTAAATCCACAGCGATTGGAAGTGTTGATTAATCAGCATACAGAGGGGTACCCTTGGATTGAACTGAAGAAGCGGCCACTGGATGAAGAGTTGAGACCAACGTCAGGATTGCAGGTCGCCTCCAGCGAAGGTTGTCTCCAGCGACGTCCAGCCTGTGCCGTTCTGGTTCAATGTGTCATGCAATTATGTGGTTTAAGGTGGGCTTATGAAGGGGATTTTACATAAGGCCTTAAACTATATGCATCTGGTGTGTAAGCTATTATGGTTGGGAACAGCTACAACTACCAGTTAAGGGGTGGAGAATGCTGAAAAGGGGTACTACAGGGGTTTATGCCTATAGAAAAGGGTTCCAAACTATTTTTCCATTTCTAACTTGGTTTAAGTTAGCTTTACATGGTAAAATATAGTTTGGTGCAATTGTCTGTTGTCTTTT
>NW_023628749.1:0-2124 GCF_014905685.2 Nematolebias whitei | reverse complement strand
TTCGGGAATGGTGTTTACTGATGCTATGTTTGTGGCTGTGTGTGTGTTTGATATTGTGGTCACTTCATTAGTGACATGAGTTCAGCAGTCTGATGCCCGTGGGATGAAACTGTTGCAGAAGTTAGTGGTTCTGGTCCTCAGGCTATGGTACCTCCTACTAGAGTTCAACAGGGTAAACAGTTCATATTGTGGGTGTGAGTTGTCTCTGAAGGAAGGTAAATATTTTATGTGTCCAAGAGACCAAGTGGAAGAGTAGCACGACTGTGAGCCTTGGAGCCCCTGCATTGGAGCAGGGTTTAAATGGTTTTACCATGGTGTGGATAGAAAGAGAAATGGAGTAGGACTGGTCCTGAATGAGGAGTTAGCAAAGAATGTAGTAGATGTGAAAAGAGTGTCAGATAGGGTGATGTGTCTGAAGGTAGAATTAGATGATCTGACACTAAATGTTCTCAGTGGTTATGCTCCACAGTGTGGATGTGACGTAGAGGAGCAAGAGAAAATTTTGAAGGATCTAGATGAAGTGATAAGGGTATTCCCAAGCAGGAGAGAGTGTAGACATGTTGGTGAAGGAAACGGGGGATGAGGAAGTGATGGGTAGGTTTGGTGCCAAAGAAAGAAACCAGGAAAGACAGATGGTGGTGGATTTTACCAAGAAAAGAGAATGAAAATGGCTGTAGTCAACACTTATTTCCAAAAGAGGGAGGAACACTGAGTGACCTACTGTATAAGAGTGGGGGAAGGAGTACACGGGTTGACTACATTCTGTGTAGAAGAGGAAACCGGAGAGAGATTGGTGACTGTAATGTTGTGGCAGGGAAGAGCGTGGCCATATAGCATCAAATGGTTGTGTAGAATGACTGTTGTTGTGAAGAAGAGAAAAATAGCTAAATCAGGGAAGAAGACCAAATGAAGGAAGCTGAGGAAAGAAGAATGTTGTGAGGAGTTCAGACAGGAGCTGTTAAAGGCCCTTGTTGGTAAGAAAGAACTTCCAGATGACTGGGCTACTACAGCAACAGTAATTAGAGAGACAGGTAGGAAGGTACTTGGTTTGTCATCTAGACAGAGAAAGGATGACAAGGAAACCTTGTAGTGGAATAGTGAAGTGCAGGAAGCTATTCAAAGAAAGAGGTTAGTCAAGAAGAAATATGACAGTGAGAGTACTGAAGAGAGGAGACAGAAATATAAGGAGATGCCGTGTAGAGCAAAGTGGAAGCTAGCAAAGGCAAAGCAGAAGGTGTATGATGAGCTGTATGGGAGTCTTTACACTAAAGAGGGCAAGAAGGACTTGTACCGACTGGTGAGACAGGGGGATTAGGCTGGAATAGCTGTGCAGCAAGTCAGGCTTGTTAAAGATAGTAATTGTAATGTTCTAACAAGTGAGGAGAGTGTGACGGGAAGATGGAAGGAGTACTTCGAGGAGCTAATGAATTAAGAAAATGAAAGGGAATGAAGAGTAGAGGTATAGAAGCTGTGGACCAGGAAGTGGGAAAGATAAGTGAGGGTGAAGTTTGGAATATTCTGAAAAGAATGAAGAAGGGGAAGGCAGAAGGACCTGATACTAGTGGAGGTTTGGAAACGTCTTTGAGAGATGTCAGTGAGGTTTTTGACTCAAAGATTCAATGGCTTATTTGAGGGTGAGAAAGTGCCTCAGTAATGAAGTGTGCTGGTGCCCATTTAAAAAAAAAAAAAACAAGGATGATGTACAGAGTTGTAGCAATTACAGGGGAATTAAGTTGATGATTCACACAATGAAGATCTCTGAGAAAGTTGTGGAAGCAAGACTTAGACAAGAGGTGACTATTTGTGGGCAACAGTATGGTTTTATGCCAAGAAAGAGCACCACAGATGCCATCTTTGCCTTGATGATGCTGATGGAGAAGTACAGAGAGGGTCAGAAAGAACTTCCTTTTACCTTTTTGGATTTAGAAAAAGCATATGACAGGGTGCTGAGGGAGGAGGTGTGATATTACACGAGGAAATATGGAGTTGCAGAAAAGTATGTTAGATTGGTACAGGACATGTACTTTGTATAAGGACAGCAGGACAGTGGTGAGATGTGCTGTAGGAGTGACAGATAGCTTCAAGGTGGAGGTGCAATTGCGTCAAGGATCAGCTCTGAGCCCC
>NW_023628748.1:0-2124 GCF_014905685.2 Nematolebias whitei | reverse complement strand
AGAAAAGCTTTGCAGAGAGTGGTGAAGGCTGCACAGAAGATGTTGGAATCAGCCTCCCCACCATCACAGACATCTACACCTCCAGATGCAGGAAGAGGGCCACCTGCATCATGAAGGACCACACTCACCCAGCACACACACTCTTTGCCCTGCTCCCCTCAGGAAGGAGGTTGAGGAGCATTAAGTGCAGAACCACTAGACTGAGGAACAGCTTCTACCCTGAGGCTGTTAGACTCATGAATCTCTAACTAGAATAATCACTGTGAAAAACCATATCATGTTGCTGCTGATCTGTTTCATGTTGCTGCTGATCTGTTTCATGTTGCTGCTGATCTGTTTCAATGTTGATGTGTTCATGCGTGCACATCTGCTCACAGACTCATGTTCATGTTTGTGCTGATGTTCAATGTTTTATGCTATTAGTGCTTAGTGTATATTTAGTTGATGTTTTTCTTAGTTCGTATCTTAGATGTTATTACTGTTTTTCTTATACATTTTATTGTTGGATGTAACTGGGACCCTGTGGCCATAATTTCGCTCCACCACATGTACCATATGAGGTGCGAATGACAATAAAGAATCTCTGATTCTTACATATCATCTAACATATCATCTTCGGGCAGCACGGTGGCGCAACCGGTAGAGCTGCTGCCTCTCAGCGAGCAGGTCCCTGGTTCAAACCCCGGTCCAGGGGCCTTTCTGGGTGGAGTTTGCATGTTCTCTCCGTGCATGCGTGGGTTTTCTCCAGGTACTCCGGTTTCCTCCCACCGACCAAAAACATGCATGTTAGGCTGATTGGTAACTCTAAATTGTCCCTAGGTGAGAGAGTGAATGGTTGTTTGTCTCGTTTGTCTCTATGTGTCCCTGTGATGGACTTGCGACCCGTCCAGGGTGTACCCCGCCTCTCGCACAGTGATTGCTGGACATGGGCACCAGCGACCCCAGTGACCCAAAATGGAATAAGCGGGTAAAGAAAATGGATGGATGGATGGCATATCATCTTCTTCATGTTTTACTTTTCATTCATGTTTATACTTTTCATGTTTGTGAACTTGAATGAAAAGTATGAGCATGTGCTCCTTTTGTCTGGATTACTGCAGCAATGCGTCGTGGCATGGAGTGTATCAGTGTGTGTCACTGCTCAGGTGTTCTGAGACCCCAGGTTGCTCTGATAGTGGCCTTCAGCTCTTCTGAATTGTTTGCTCTGGTGTATCACATCTTCCTTTTCACAATACTCCATGCACCCCATGCATGAAGCTGCTGCTGAACTGGAGAGCTCGTTCAGTGACAGGTTCCTGCTCCTAAATGCACAAAGGAGTGTCACCGCAGGTCCTTCCTCCAGCAGCTGTTAGACTCTACAACCATCACTGCTCCCAACAAACTCAACAAGGATTAAATACATGCTGACCTCTGCTGAAACACACACTCTGCCTGTAATACTGTCAATAGTCTGTCCTTATCAATGTTCCAACACACATTGAACATTATTATTGATATTGTTTATCTTCTTTCTTTATATATTGTATTGTTTATTAACATTTAGGAACTTTTGTTTGAAATCTTTTTATCTTTTTATCTGTTGCTGCTGTTACACTTGAATTTCCCATCCATGGTACAATAAAGGCTGTTTCTATTCTATTCTATTCTATTCTATTCTACTCCATAGATTTTCTTTGGTCAGGAGAGTTTGCTGGCCAATTAAGAATTCAATTCAATTCAATTCAGTTTATTTATAAAGCACCAGTTCACAACAAAGTTGTCTCAGGACTTTACAGGGACATTCACATAAAAGCCAGTTAGTAAAGTTCTCTATCTAAGGAATCCAGCAGACAAGTTGAATCTTGGCTTCGTTGCAGTCTCCCATCCTGAGCAAGCACAGTGGAGACAGTAGGAAGAAAAACTCCCTTTAACAGGAAGAAACCTCCAGCAGAACCAGCTCAGGACAAGAGACCATCTGCTTTGACCAACTGGTTGAGAGGACAGGAAGGAGAGACAGACCAACACAGAATGGTAGGTCCAGATATAGGTCCAGGTATAGGTCCAGGTCCAGGTCCAGATATAGGTCCAGGTCCAGATATAGGTCCAGGTCCAGATATAGGTCCAGGTCCAGATATAGGTCCAGGT
>NW_023628747.1:0-2124 GCF_014905685.2 Nematolebias whitei | reverse complement strand
TCAAACATATGACAAACACATTTTAAATGCACCATAGATATTTGTGTTACTGTTAAAATATATTTTCTTATTTTAAAATTGTTTATATTACACAGTCCCTCCAAGTGTTTGGAGTAAATAATGTTATTAACTTACTTTCATATATATATGAATGTTTCTGTTCAGTGCCCTGAGATGACCTCTGTTGTGACTTGGCTGTATAAATTTACTGAATTGAATTGAAAATTTTAAATGCAAGGTTCTTCAGAAAGTCCACTGTTCCACTGCATCTGTATTTTTCATCATGCATTTTATTTTAATTTGGGTACTACAAAGTTGTTTCTACTTTGTTTCTTATCCATTCAGTCATACTATCCTACACACAAGTTTGTATCATATAGACTTAGTACTAAAAAAAGTAACATTTTGTTTGGTCAATTAATTCTAATTAATTAATTTTCAAAATGTCTTATTATGTTGGAAGGTGTATTTATTTCCTCTTAAATACTGATGCATTTGTTAAGAAAAGGCTGAGCAGCAGATGCTCCTCTGTATCTTCACTAGCCAGGCAGTTGTACAGCAGCAGCTTATGATTGCTTGATTGCCTTTGCTGGCTGCACCTGTGAACGTGTAGATCTGCTGTGTGTGGCTGTTTACCAGGCTGGTTTGTTGAGCCATGATCACCTAGGAGCTGATTGTAGCCTGACTGTGATGGATTGCTGAGGAGTTCTTACCTTAGTTGGTTGTTTTAATAGAAAAATAAGATACACTGAAAAAAAAAAAAGAATACATACTCTTGTGATGTGTTCAGTCTTTATTTGACGACTTCATTTCATTTTGCAGGTGTCTGGTTGCCAGCATCTTTGAACAACCAATGATCCCATATGTGCAAAGCTTGGGACCAAACTCTAGCCTCCAAGAGGAGAACTCTCACCCCCACAAAAAGGAGTTTGTCAAATACTACATCCAGATGTTGGTAGTGGAGAGGATGGAACGGCCTGCTTTGAGGTCTTACTTCAACCTGACTAAATTTATGTTAGGTCAATTTGTGTGGAGCAACACAACCACACTGGCTGGTTTGTGACAAATGCTGAGTGTGTAATTGAATGGCAACCAGCAGCAGTGTGCGACCTAGCTGGTGAGAAGGAGGAAATGCCAGACTTTTTTTTTGACTGTGTATGGTTCTTCCACATGCCACAAAGGCTTGTGTTTGTTAAACGAATACACTGCTAAAATTCCAGTATGTTTAGACTGTTCAGACTTCAGTCATTCAATACCAAACAAGATAGCAGAATTATCTGTTTGTCATTGGCAGAGAAGATTTGGAAAGTTCATTTTTTTCTTTATGTCCATGGGAGCAACCCACACACTCTGCTGTTAAACCTACAAATGCAATTTCAAAATATAATGTAAAATATCTAAATTAAAAAAAAGTAGTGCCAATTAGAAGGGAATCCACAGGTTTTCCAATGGAGTAAGAATCGTTGTCAAATAGTATTGTTGCAAAAACAAAAAAGGATGGAAAGTGTATGGTGGGAGGTGTATAGTGGAGTCTTTAAGTTGATGCATATTTGAGGCGTTTTTAAGTATAGAACGTTTGTGTAATTACTATTTTAAAGTGCTTGAAGAATAAAATTAAATCAATTGAAGTCATGTAATCAACTTATGCTGTATTATAATTATGATGCATTGAATATATATATTTTTTTCAATGAATTGAATTAACTATATTAAGGCTTTTAGATAGAAACTTCTTCTGTTTGAGTGACCCAGCACAGATTGTTGCTGATGCATTACTGGGAGGATAAGACTTAATCCTTCACCAAGGTAATGTTCAAAACAGTGCACATTTTCTGTCACATTTACGTTAAGCTTTAAGAGGTTGAAAGGACCTGCAAAGCACCATGTCAGGAAAAAAAACAACAACCTTAAATGCTTTCATGTCTTTTTCTCTTATGAATTTTGTTCACTCAGCTGGTTCTTTTGCAATTGTGTACATATCAGCGGGAAAAATGTAGTCACTACCACAAATGAAAATAAAAACTCCAATAAGAAGTTCAAGGATTCATGTTTATTGTTCTGTTTCCTGACATTGTTATGCATTAATAACACACAAATCCCTTTTTTCTCCCTCTCAAAACCAGT
>NW_023628746.1:732-2125 GCF_014905685.2 Nematolebias whitei | reverse complement strand
ATCTCATTGCAATTGATGTGCCAACATTTGATGCGGCATGTCAAAATCAGAGTCAGAGTCAGAGTCAGAGTTTCTTTATTGTCATTCGCACCTCATGTGGTACATGTGGTGGAGCGAAATTATGTACACAGGGTCCCAGTTACATCCAACAATAAAATGTATAAGAAAAACAGTAATAACATCTAAGATATGAACTAAGAAAAACATCAACTAAATATACACTAAGCACTCATAACATAAAACATTGAACATCAGCACAAACATGAACATGAGTCTGTGAGCAGATGTGCACGCATGAACACATCAACATTGAAACAGATCAGCAGCAACATGAAACAGATCAGCAGCAACATGATATGGTTTTTCACAGTGATTATTCTAGTTAGAGATTCATGAGTCTAACAGCCTCAGGGTAGAAGCTGTTCCTCAGTCTAGTGGTTCTACACTTAATGCTCCTTAACCTCCTTCCTGAGGGGAGTGGGGCAAAAAGTGTGTGTGCTGGGTGGGTGGGGTCCTTCATGATGCAGGTGGCCCTCTTCCTGCATCTGGAGGTGTAGATGTCTGTGATGGTGGGGAGACTGATTCCAACAGATTTCTGTGCAGCCTTCACCACTCTCTGCAAAGCTTTTCTTTCTGCAGCTGTGCAGCCTCCATGCCACACATTGATGCTCGAGCACAGGATGCTCTCCACTGCACACCTGTAGAAGGAGGTGAGGACTGAGCTTCCCAGACCAGCTCGCCTCAGCCGTCTGAGGAAGTAGAGTCTCTGATGAGCTTTCTTGATCAGGCTGGTGGTGTTGTTGCTCCAGCTGAGGTTGTCATTCATGTGTACACCCAAGTACTTGTAGCTGGAGACCACTTCCACCGCAGATCCTCTTATGTTCAGGGGGGTGTAGGTGTTTTTGTTCCTTCTGAAGTCCACAATCATCTCCTTTGTCTTCTTCACATTGATGTGAAGGTTATTCTCTTTGCACCAGCTCTCCAGGTGTTCCACCTCTTGCCTGTAGCTGGACTCATCATTGTTTGTGATGCATCCCACCACCGCTGTATCATCTGCAAACTTTACAATGTGACAGCCTGGATGGGTAGCTGCACAATCATATGTGAGCAGAGTAAACAGGAGGGGGCTCAACACACATCCCTGAGGAGAGCCAGTGCTGAGGGTTATGGTGGAGGAGGAGAGGTTGTGGATCCTCACTAACTGTGGTCTGTTTGTTAAAAAGTCTAGTACCCAGTTGCAGATGGAGGGGCTTAGTCCTAGTGTGGATAGTTTGTCCATCAGGGTTTGGGGGATCATGGTGTTGAAGGCGGATGTGAAGTCCACAAAGAGCATACGGACGTAAGAGTTTTTCTGCTCCAGGTGGTTGAGCGCAGTGTGGACCACAGAGGAGAT
>NW_023628746.1:0-632 GCF_014905685.2 Nematolebias whitei | reverse complement strand
ATGGAGGGGCTTAGTCCTAGTGTGGATAGTTTGTCCATCAGGGTTTGGGGGATCATGGTGTTGAAGGCGGATGTGAAGTCCACAAAGAGCATACGGACGTAAGAGTTTTTCTGCTCCAGGTGGTTGAGTGCAGTGTGGACCACAGAGGAGATTGCATCCTCTGTTGATCGGTTCTCACGGTATGCGTACTGATGAGGGTCCTCGTTGATGTTGATGGTTGTTTTGATGTGAGTCATGACCAGTTTTTCGAAGCATTTAGCGACTATCGGGGTGAGGGCCACTGGCCGATAGTCATTCAGACCAGTCACTGTAGAGCTTTTTGGGACTGGGATGATGGTGGCAGTCTTCAGGCAGGTGGGAACTGTCTCCAGGGTAAGTGAGGTGTTAAAGATGTCTGCCAGCACCTCACAGAGCTGATCAGCACATTCCTTCAACACTTTTCCGGGGATGTTGTCTGGGCCAGTTGCCTTGTGCGGATTAATCCTCCTGAAGGTACTCCTTACTTCTGCTGAGGTCACGCTGAGATGCTCTTCATCCGGTGGTGAGGTGAGTCTGGTGCTGGGTGGTCTGTTCGGGTCTTCAAAGCGTGCATAGAACTTGTTGAGGGCATCAGGCAGAGATGGGTCTTTGGG
>NW_023628745.1:0-2125 GCF_014905685.2 Nematolebias whitei | reverse complement strand
AACCTCCTTCCTGAGGGGAGTGGGGCAAAAAGTGTGTGTGCTGGGTGGGTGGGGTCCTTCATGATGCAGGTGGCCCTCTTCCTGCATCTGGAGGTGTAGATGTCTGTGATGGTGGGGAGGCTGATTCCGACAGATTTCTGTGCAGCCTTCACCACTCTCTGCAAAGCTTTTCTTTCTGCAGCTGTGCAGCCTCCATGCCACACATTGATGCTCGAGCACAGGATGCTCTCCACTGCACACCTGTAGAAGGAGGTGAGGACTGAGCTTCCCAGACCAGCTCGCCTCAGCCGTCTGAGGAAGTAGAGTCTCTGATGAGCTTTCTTGATCAGGCTGGTGGTGTTGTTGCTCCAGCTGAGGTTGTCATTCATGTGTACACCCAAGTACTTGTAGCTGGAGACCACTTCCACCGCAGATCCTCTTATGTTCAGGGGGGTGTAGGTGTTTTTGTTCCTTCTGAAGTCCACAATCATCTCCTTTGTCTTCTTCACATTGATGTGAAGGTTATTCTCTCTGCACCAGCTCTCCAGGTGTTCCACCTCCTGCCTGTAGCTGGACTCATCATTGTTTGTGATGCATCCCACCACCGCTGTATCATCTGCAAACTTTACAACGTGACAGCCTGGATGGGTAGCTGCACAATCATATGTGAGCAGAGTAAACAGGAGGGGGCTCAACACACATCCCTGAGGAGAGCCAGTGCTGAGGGTTATGGTGGAGGAGGAGAGGTTGTGGATCCTCACTAACTGTGGTCTGTTTGTTAAAAAGTCTAGTACCCAGTTGCAGATGGAGGGGCTTAGTCCTAGTGTGGATAGTTTGTCCATCAGGGTTTGGGGGATCATGGTGTTGAAGGCGGATGTGAAGTCCACAAAGAGCATACGACGTAAGAGTTTTTCTGCTCCAGGTGGTTGAGTGCAGTGTGGACCACAGAGGAGATTGCATCCTCTGTTGATCGGTTCTCACGGTATGCATACTGATGAGGGTCCTCGTTGATGTTGATGGTTGTTTTGATGTGAGTCATGACCAGTTTTTCGAAGCATTTAGCGACTATCGGGGTGAGGGCCACTGGCCGATAGTCATTCAGACCAGTCACTGTAGAGCTTTTTGGGACTGGGATGATGGTGGCAGTCTTCAGGCAGGTGGGAACTGTCTCCAGGGTAAGTGAGGTGTTAAAGATGTCTGCCAGCACCTCACAGAGCTGATCAGCACATTCCTTCAACACTTTTCCGGGGATGTTGTCTGGGCCAGTTGCTTTGTGCGGATTAATCCTCCTGAAGGTACTCCTTACTTCTGCTGAGGTCACGCTGAGATGCTCTTCATCCGGTGGTGAGGTGAGTCTGGTGCTGGGTGGTCTGTTCGGGTCTTCAAAGCATGCATAGAACTTGTTGAGGGCATCAGGCAGTGATGGGTCTTTGGGGCATTGTTCACTCCTTCCTTTATAATCTGTTATGCACTTAATGCCCCTCCACATGCTCCGAGGGTCTTGTGAGATGAATTGACCCTCGATCCTCTTTGCATATGTGGCCTTGGCCCTCTTAATACCAGCAACCAGCTCTTTTCTTGTCCTACTCAGCTCCTCTGAGTTTCCAGACCTGAAGGCAGTGTTCCTGGCTTCCAGCAGGGTACGCACCTCTGCATTCAGCCAAGGTTTTCTGTTTGGGTAGCTTTTAACATTTCTGATAGTGGAGACTGTGTCAGTACATGTACTAATGTAACCCAGTACTGAGGATGTGTATTGGTCAAGATCAAGCGAACCTCCATTTTCAGCAGCTTCTCTGAAAACCTGCCAGTCTGTTCGATCAAAACAATCTCTCAGTATGGGGCCACTGTCCTGGATCCAACATTTAACTTTCTTTTGAACCGGTCTGGAGCGTCTCAGCGGGGGCATGTAAGCAGGAGCCAGGAAGATTGAGATGTGGTCTGACAGTCCTAGGTGGGGGCGGAGTTCGGCTTTATATGCATCTTTTACGTTCGTGTAAACACGGTCCAGCGTGCGGTCTCCACGTGTTGGAATCGTCACATGCTGATTAAAGCTTGGGAGACAGTCCTTTAGATTCACGTGGTTAAAGTCTCCGGCTACAACGTAAAGAGCCTCGGGGTGTTTGTTCTGCAGCGAGCTGATGATATC
>NW_023628744.1:1727-2125 GCF_014905685.2 Nematolebias whitei | reverse complement strand
CCGGCGGCGAAGAGGCCTTGGGAGCCGCGTCCGGCGGCGAAGAGGCCCCGGAGACCACGTCTGGCGGCGAGGAGGCCCCGGAGACCACGTCTGGCGGCGAAGAGGCCCCGGAGACCACAGCTGGTGGCGAAGAGAGCTTGGAGTCCACAGCTGGTGGCGAAGAGAGCTTGGAGTCCACAGCTGTCGGCGAAGAGACCACAGCTGTCGGTGAAGAGACCACAGCTGTCGGCGAAGAGACCACAGCTGTCGGCGAAGAGACCCCAGAGACCACAGCTGTCGGCGAAGAGACCCCAGAGACCACAGCTGGTGGCGAAGAGGACTTGGGGCTCTGGAGGACTGCAGCGTGCGACGACCATGGAGGCGACCCCTCTGGAGAGTTGGAGAGCGTCGACCCCTCT
>NW_023628744.1:0-1627 GCF_014905685.2 Nematolebias whitei | reverse complement strand
AGAGCGTCGAAGATGACGTGGGAACCTGGGGAGCTGCAGCTTGCATCATGGAGTCCAGGGGAGCTGCAGCGGACGACGAAGGGACCTGAGAGTTGGCTGCAGGTGACGAGGGGACCTGAGGGTTGGCTGCTGCTGACGACGGGGAGACCTGGAGCTCTGTAGCAGACGACAGAGAGACCTGGAGCTCTGCAGCAGACGACGGAGAGACCCGGAGCTCTGCAGCAGACGACGGAGAGACCTGGAGCTCCGCAGCAGACGACGGAGAGGCCTGGAGCTCTGCAGCAGACGACGGAGAGACCTGGAGCTCCGCAGCAGACGACGGAGAGACCCGGAGCTCTGCAGCAGACGACGGAGAGACCTGTGACTCTGCAGCAGACGGCGTGGGAGCCTGGAGAACTGCAGCGGAGGCGGGAACCGACTCCTCTGTGGTGACGGCAGGAACTGATCTTCTGCGGCGGCGGCGGCGACGGGAAACAGAAACTGATTCTGAAGCGACAGAAGCAGGTGCACCAATGGCGAGGCACTCAGCAGGCGGAACAGCAGCGAAGGTGATGGGTCCAGGAGTCAGAGGAGCAGGGGAGAGTTCAGGGTGTGTATAAGTGACCTTGGGTGTGATGAGTGACCTAATTTTTATTAATAACTGGTTATACTCAGGGAGCTGAATGAGACCGGGACGTGAAACTAAAGATTCTTCCATCAGGGAAAATAAAACATCTGAGCAGTCCGGGTTATTTTTAGCAGAAGTAAATAAATCTAGTAAAGTCTGGTTAATTTGGGCTAATTCATGGGGTGAATACGTGATTGACGGGCAAGTGTCACTATGTGTGGATGTGGTGTCAGGTGTCGCCCCCACCGGAAACTTGGGAGGTGGGTCGGCAGAACACGCCCCCAAAGAGTCACTGGGAGAATGCCCAGGAGGCACGGTCTGACTGGGTTGGACAGCCGCGGCACGGTGTGACGGTGGGAGGCCGGATTCCGCCCCCACCAGGAACCTGGAAGGTGAGGCGACGGAACCCGCCCCCGTAACGTCACGTGGACCGGACTCGCCGAACCGAACAGGAGTGGACCGGAGCTCCCGCGGGACGCTGGACCTCGCCCCCACCGAAAACCTGTGAGGTGAGGCGGCGGGACCAGCTCCCACAAAAACACCGGAACCAACTCTATTATTCTGCCCGGCCGACGAAACCGGCCCGGTCGCCGCGGGCTGCCCTCGGGACCGCTTCCTACCTCCCCGGCGACGGCGGGATGGTCGGGGGACAGGAGAAAAACAGAACTCATCCTCGAATTCTTCGTCCTCCCCCGACGTCCATCCCGAGTAGCCGGGCGAGGCGGACTCAAAGGTAGGAGCCTGGTGGGTTCCCCAGTGCCGAGCCCTGTTTTCTTCGAGGACCAGGAGTGGTGAAGACAGGACTTCCACCTCCTGGTCAAAACGTCCTTGTGGGCGGACGGGTCTGGTCCAGAACCCGCCGCACCGGATTGTATGCTCGCTCATAACAGGGAAGCTCGGAGGAGAAAAAGAAAAAAGGTGAGTTGTCGAGAGAGCCCTGCCCGCTGGGTTCTGATATGTGGTCGGGTCGTAATGTCAGGATTTTGTGGACAGGAACGAACCCAATGTGCAGACAGGACT